>NC_047653.1:23151114-23270343 GCF_902201215.1 Prunus dulcis | reverse complement strand
CTTCTTAAAACCGCCACTGTTTCAGGATAAACAAAAGCCCCCCGAAAGGGTGCATAGCCGTTAAATTGATGGCAAAGTGGCAGGAGCTCATCTGCAGAGCGAAGAATCTGGGCACCCCCATCGAAAAAGGCCATGAATGTGGTGAAGGAATTCTCCCATTCCGACCAAGACGCGCTAAAGGAAGCATGCTTAGCGACAGTAATGCTGGCCTGGACACCTCCGGTAACACCTGTGTCGTTAGGTGAAGGTGCTGGAAGGAGTGCTAAGGGGCAAGGCTCTGGTGCTCGAAGGATTGGCTGAATGTGGGATGGAGTAGGCAACGCCCCATGGAAGGCAAAAGTGTTGCTCCGGAGAGCTGCTGGAAAGGCTGGAGGAATTGTAGGCTCGAGGTCTCTTCGAAGGAAGTGTTGGAAGATGGAAGGCAAGGGGCTGGTGACTCGAAGTACAGGAGTCTCGTCTCGTGGACTTGTCGGCAAAGGCGACTCAGCAAGAGCTGCCTCAATCAGTGTGTCAAATGTATCGGAGGAAGAAGGCACCACAGGCACAATTGCCATCTCCTGAATAACGTCCCTAGCCTGCAACTAAAAAAAAAAAAGAATGAAAAAGAATGTATGCATACGTCAGAATCAACATGAGATAGTTGACAAATTAAACGCAGCAGCAGAACAAAGGAGAACCAGTTTTAGGATAGACCAAGTACCTGCTCAACACTGACAGGGTGCATGCTGCTACCAGCAGGGCCGGTAAGAGGAACCAGGCCACCTCGTTCCCCTTGACAGTCATCAAAATACGCGGACCCACCGTCGTCCCGATCATTGTAGCCTTCCCTGTCAGAATCCTCACGCATGTCACTCGCGGCGTCAATATTCTCTTGCTCTGGAATACTAGCCTCCGACTCAGCAGTATCGCTGTCATCATCAATCATCACCACCGTCCTGGTCCCGGAAGCCCCACTGCTGCTTGCGCGAGCTCCGAAAAATCTTGCCTGCAAAACACGCATGCTGCGACGTTTCGAAGCTGCTTGTGGAGACGCGGGGGGTGTGCTACTTCTCTTCCTCTTTGGTGTAGTACCCATCTTCCCTGAAATATATATATATGTGTATATATGTATACGTAAATATATGTAGTTGAAGGAAAATAATAAATAAATAAAACAAAACAAGGGAAGGAAGTGGCACTCACTGCGAAGAGGGGGCGTTTCCAGCACCCTGTCAGTACGACTCCGGCTCTCAGAGGCAGTGAGCCTCGCAGGGCGCGAATGTTCTGGAGGAGTAGCCTCTCTGGTTCGGGGAGGACCACTCGGTGCAACTTTCGGGATAAACTTTCTAGGCTTGCCAGCAGCCTGCTTCTTCCCTGCACTTTGTTTTTCCACCTGTTTCCCTTCGCTGGATGTTGGTGCTGCGACTTTCCCGGAACTGCGAGGACTTGGTGTTCCCGATTTTGGCTTCACTTTGGAGAATCCCCCAACGATGTCACCACTCTTAGAAGTAAAAGGGAGGTTGCGTTTTTGGCTCAGAGGGATGGCTTTCTCCTCCGTGATTAAGCCTGCGAGGCGCGCGGTTGTGGGGGGCAGTCTATCCCCAGGAAAGGATTGGAACTCAAAGAAAGAAGCGAGGCAGCGGTTCCAGTAGGATTGGTAACCTCGTGAGAAGCCACCAATTCTCCCCTTGCTGGCTAGAACAAGAGGCCTGCAACTGTTTGGTATGTGGCCATTGCTCCAGAAAATGCTGTGCAGCGCGAAAGGATCATCATAATTAGGATTACCCGGTACTCCTTGATCGAGTCCAAACTGTCGCCTAACTCGATGCGGCGAATAGGATACCGAAATTTCTGAGCGGCTGTCTCCAAGAGTAGGTAATGGGATGGGGGCAATGTTCAACAAGGCATACTTTCTGAATTGGCCACCATACGATACTGCTGCTGGAACTTCAATGGTATCATTGACATCAGCATAAAAAGGCACGAAGGTGAAGGTCTCTGCTGAGGTGCCGTAAGGGCGAAAAACGAAGTTCTCGATATTGTCCATCAGTGATAAGAAGTCTTGGCCTTTCCGCTGCATCCTTTTGAACCATCTGCAAACCAAGGGCAGATTGTCGGGCATAAAGGAACCATTGCCCCAGTCAGCCAATTTCAGGGCATGTGAGTGCGGGAGTGAATATACGTCCAGCCCTTTGAGATGCTCCCATAGAAATACCTGCAGAAAATCAGAATTCAAAAGGGTCTCCACACCCATGGTTCCGGACGCGTTCTTCTCTAAGAGCTGAGTCTGATCAAGCAGTCGGTATAGATGACCCAAGAACATGGGGGCTAAAGGGATTGTATCACCCCGAGCTATAGCCAAAGCCAAGGGAAACACACGCTCATGCAGGCAATCTTGAGAAAAATCACAAAGTACGAACCGCCCAAGCCATAATGCTATGAATGCAGCCAATCGATGAGAGCCTTGTCCGTTTGCATCACCAAAATGTTGTATCCAGTTACTGAACCGTAATGAGGTGCTGGGAGAAGTGGGGGCACCTCTCTGTAAAACTGCGAGCTTGTTTACTTCTTCCGGAGTAAGGGCAATGTTGAAGGGGTTTTGGTCGCCGCAAATCGGAAGACGGGAAATATTTGCTACATCTTCTAAGGTAGGAGTAAATTCTCCCCATGGACATATGAAGGTATGGGTTGCAGCACTCCATCTCCGCACCACGTGGCGAAGCATCTTTGCTTCGATATGAATGTCCCACAGCTTGGAGAGAAAGATAGCATCCAAGACCTGTGCTCTGCGCAAAATGTCGCATGTGGAGGGATCCCGCAGCTCGCGGTCAACCCATTCGGACCATCCCTTGCTGATGCTACAAGGAAATTGGAAAAATAGCGGAACTGCTGGAAACAGGCCCTTCTCGATGCAGCACCTAGAAATGGAGGCAGGCTCGATCACAGGGGCGGAGTCAGGTGCTGGTTCATTACCAACAACAGCAGTTTCACGGGCATCTTCGAGCAACAGAAGGGGACCTCCTGGTTTGAGACCATCGTCCACAGAGTAGAGGTGGTCCAGCATAATTGGTGGGAGGATGGCTGCCATGTCAAAGCTAATAAGGTTACAGATACCTGCAAAAAAAAAAAAAAGAGGAATAAGGAAATAGTCGTAACAACATGTAGGTTCCAGCACCTTCACGACCGTTGGGCATACATACATCTACAGGATTTCATGCCAAGAATACGCTAACAGCAGAACTAATACAATATCATCATGCGGAGGGGCTATTCGATGCAAGATTAAACCAAGCCACAAGAGAACAATTACTTGGAAAGGAAACTGCGGGGCCAAGATAAGTGCTTATGGCTTCTCCACTTTGGTCAGATACAACTTAAAGACTTTGAATGTGCATAAGGATGGTTGTTACCGATTAAAAGTTTAAAATCCCCAATCGGTAGCCTGGTTTCGAAATGTAAGAAAAGGGACGAACACGCAGCAAAAGAGGGGCTGTGAAGGGGGTACTGTTCTCCAAAAGAAAAAGAGAGAAAACAAAAAACAAAAGGAAGGGATTTTCACTCCCTGATGTCTGTGTATGGGAGATATGCGAAAGTGTATGCAGCAACAGAACAGAGAAACACGAAAAGAAAAGAGGAGTAATGCTTACCACTGTCTTTGGCAATTTTTCCAGCGGCTAGCCGAAATCGAAACGAAGAAGGGCTGTCTGGCGATTCTTGCTCTCGGAGTGGCTCCGCGTCCTGCAAAGTGATTCTGCCAAACCTGTTTTTTCTTTTCTGTCAAATTGAAGAGGAAATCAGAGAAGAATGGGGGATTTTAAAGCGAATCGGTGGCTTCTCCCGGTGGGTATGAGCGGTTTCTCCAGGCGTAACCGATCGGCGGTTATGGATGGCACCCCTCTGCAATTTTCTTTCGAAACCCTCTAGACCCGTGCGTGAATGAAGGCCAGCGATAATGAAGAGAAGAAGACGAGGGATGCAGGTGTCACACCTGCAAAAAGAAGGAAGTCGAAGGGAAAAGAGAAAAAAAAATATATGAAAAAAAAAAAAAAAAACAGATGTGATGGAAGCGTACCTGGGGAATAGGCGAGACTGCTGGAAAATAATCATGGCAGCACGTACGCGGGAAACGAGAAGGGCACGTCAGTGGCAGAGGTTTGATCCTTTTGGGCTAGGTTTGATTATTTGGCCCATCTCACCGTTTGCTCATGGCCCCAATAATCAAGGGGGCTAATGTTGAGGCCCAAAAATCCAAGGGGCTAAGCCCAAGGTGATTATTGGCCCAATAGGGACCAAATGAACACAAGAAAATTTAGGGAACAAATTAATACGAGCTACGGGCCACATGCTACGTCAAACAAGCACGTGCGGGGAGACCCAAAACATGCTAACTTTACAAAAACATGCTCACTCCTATTGAACTCGGCTATGGCTTATGATGATAGGATAAAAATCCAAGCACAAGCATAGGTGTCGGAACCGCCATGCCAACACCAAGATGTGTTACAAGCTTAGGTGGGCCCAAGCCACCAAAATCACCCGGGGCTTGCTTGAACGGGTTGTGGTATGGATGGCAACGGGCTTTCATAAAACGCATTGACGAGCCAAGGGAGTGGTAGTTTCGGGTCACTTGGGGGGCCCAAAACTCAAGCCTATTTCTTCGGCCCGAAATGCATGGGTTAGCATGAGAGAAGAGAGAGCATAACCCAATACCTTAGAAAAAAAGATGCAAAGCCTGTTAGAAAAGGCTAAGACAATTAGAAGGCCTAAACATGCTGTTAAAGTGCAATTGGCAAGCTGTTTCCGGCAGCTTGACGAAAAGCCCAGTAGATTGACCAGAATGACATATCACCAATTCAAAGCCTAGGAAAGAAAAGCCCAGCCCAAACTCTCTGCAAAATATCTGGCCAAGCACGTCTTGTCCCTATCCAAGAGTCAACAGCAACCATCTTAAAAACCAGAGGAAATCCACACGAGTAAGAGGTTTACTCGTTGGGTAAAACGTAGCTCCTTTCCCTCCCATTGTCCTGGCAGCTTGCATAGGAAAGGTTGAGAGAAAAGCAAGCGGCTCTTCACCTCTATGAAGAAGGGCCAGCAAAACCGAGACCTTGGAACCACAAATGGGTTCCTTACCCATATGTCTTGGGCGGATAGGATTCATCAAAGAAGACGAAGTAGGGGAAAACAATGGAAAGAGGGAGGGAACTATGACGAAATTAGAACCCTGAGTGGCTATAAGAGGAGGACTTCTGCTACCCAGAAGGACCAACCCATTTTTCCAGAGCTCGACCAAGCATTGTCAAGCAGCTGGAAAATCTACTCAAGCCACCCCATCTCCTCCTCCATTCGTTTTCTTCCTCCATTAGGAAGGAAACCAGCCAAATCTTCCTTTGCTTGCTCTAAACCTCCATCCTCCATAGGAAAATTCATCTCTCTCTCTCTCTCAAAATTGCTAAACCTGTGAAAGCCTAGCTCCCATGCCACATGCTCTCCAAGCCAAGCTCTTCTGTAAAATTGGTTAAGTTTGTTTGGGCTATTAGTGAAGGAAGCCTGAGAGTGTTTTCGTAACAGTTTCATCAGACTCTGTGAAAAAACACTCTTCCAGGCGCTTGGTTTCGAACCCAGGCACTTGGGGAATTTTGCTTACTTCTCTTCTTACGGCAGCCCAAGCCCATTCGTCAGGCTGCTGGAACAAAAAGGCCCCAACAATGAGGATGGCCTTTTTTACCTTACATTTGACGGCAATATTGACATAATGTAACTGTAGGACCAAATGGCCAAATAATAAAGAGTATGTGGACCATTTGAACGAATAATTTAGTTAATGGATTAAAATGCAAATCGTGTATAAGTATGGGGACTATTTGAGTTTAAAAACCTTATGAAATTATGGGTTTTTTTAATCATGAATGACCCCTTAACTTGTTAAAAGTTCTTATTTCAATCCTCAATCTTTCAAATCCTTCAATGTTGTCCTTAAATAATTAATTTGATCATGTTATCGCATTCCATAAAAAAATTAAAATAAAATAAAAATTGGTGAAGTCAATCGACTGAAATTGTTTGTCAAAATACAACCTATTCTCATAAGACAAAATGAAGTTCACATATTTTACTGAACAAGTCTTTTCGCTCTCCTTAATGGAACCCAAATGTGAAATCGTAAATATAGGGCAAATAACTTTATTGAGAAAATGAAGTAAGTTTAATTATTTCTATTGGAGGAATGAGCTATATTTTGATGAAAAATATCCCTTTAAAGATTGCCATGTGATGAAATGTGACCATTTTAAACAATTTTTTTTATAAAATGCAATGACAATGACCAAATTGCTGTGTGAACCAAACGATTAAGGAACCTACCTTAATTTTTTTTTGAAAATTTTGAGGACTAAAATGAAAGCTTTAAAAGGTTATGTGGGATAAAAACCCTACTTATGGGGATTTTGATATCATTAAGTGATCCACTTGGTACTAAACTCTGATCCTCTTAGGAGAATATTCAATGAGCCATGAGAGAGAGAGAGAGAGAGAGAGAGAGAGAGAGAGAGAGAGAGGTGGCGTGAGAGGCTTATGTATTTTTGCTAGGGTTTTGGAATTACCTTATGTGTAGAATAATTCCCACAAATAAGATGATATGAGAAATCAAGCAGATTTGGTGGAAATCAAGGATTTGATTTAGGGAGATATTTCTATCTTAAATCAGGATAATTGGCTCATTAAATGGGATTTTAATTAGCACAATTATTTTACCTAAAGAATATTCCATCTTCCACGTGTCACCTTCTGAATGGTTACAGAAAATATGTGTTCCCACATTGATTTAATCAAGTGAAGCTCTTATCGGATCTTATGGTCATTGCGGTTATTGTTCATTGCTTGAAGAAAAGTTAAAAATAGGATTAGGGTTCATATGTATTTTTGGCATATACAACTTTGTGTGTTGTTTGGTTTATTTATTTGCATATCTATCATATTTTGTCTGGTTGTTGTATTGATCTCATATCTGATGCTTTGACACTTCCGAGCACAACACTGCATTCAATTCCCCCTTCCCCAATATTATTTGTATATATCTCAATTTATTTATGACCCCTTGATAACGACTAATAAATTGGTCTGCAATTAGATTCCGATCAATCAATCAATGATGTTGGTCTGTGAGAAGGTTAACAAGAGGGAATGGAAAAGCCCAGTTATAATTCTAGAAGTCTGTGGAATTCCATTCCTTATTAACTATCTCGTATTAGGGTTTTCTCTTTTATGGTTTTTTGTTTTTAATAATTTGCAACATTAGGTTTCCTTCCTTGAATTTGCAACATTACGGTTCCTTCTTAATTTTGCATTAACAATCTCATATTTGGGGTTTTCTCTTTTAGGTTTTTTGTTTTTAATAATTTGAAACATTAGGCTTCCTTCCTTGAATTTGCAACATTAGGGATCCTTCTTGGTTTTGTAACTGTTCTATTGTGCTATTGGCTTGAGAGGTGATAGCTTGCCTTTTTGGCTTTTAATGAAATCAGATTTTGACAACAACAACAAAAAATGAAAATAATTTTATTGCTTTCTAGTGAAAAAAAATTATTATCAACCCATATGTGAGAGAGCCTAAAAAAACATTGTAAATGTATCTTAAAACTTTTAAAGAAGAAACAACATATAATCATTTTCCGACAACTACAACATAAAAAATTAATATATATTAAGTTGAGTGAAGCGTTTAACGTAAAAAAAAGTCGAGTGAAGCCCACGTGGTAGGAAAATAAAACAGCTTTTTATTTATAGTCCATGTTTAGGAGAAATTATAAAATGGTACTAGAGGATGGCCACATGATATATCTTGTACATATGTTATAATATGAGTGGATGACATGATTCATATTCCTCATTTTAGGGAATAATATCAATAAATATCCACTTATATTATAATATTATAATATATGTACAAGTTATACCACGTGACTGTACTACTGAGTGAGATAAATTATTTTTAAATACCTTATTTTATTTTTTATTATTTTGGTTTTATGAATTTAACTTTATTTTACTTGAAATTACAAATTCACCCTTATTACTTAATGAAAAATTGGATGAAAGTCAAAAAAGTTAACATCAAGGGCTACATCGGCTGTTTTGATAAATTCAAGTATTAAATTGACAGATTTGTTAGTTTGGAAGGTTAAGTTCGATTGGGATCTAATTTGGGGGATTTTTCAGCAATTTACTCAACGAAAAAGGATCGAATGAAGTGAAAAATGGGCCAAACTACAAGAGATTAGACCCAAATGAGGAATGCAAGAAGAGATCCACAAGGGGTTTGACGGTTGAGATTAAGAGTCTTAATTTGAACCCCCCAGAATTAGGTATTAATTGGGCTAAAATATCTAAATATTACTTGGAGTTACTAATGTTATTTGAATATTAAGTACTCAAACAAAAAAGAATCAAATGAAGTTAAAAATGGGCCAAACTTCAGGAGATTAGGCCCAAATGAATGAAGAAATGATACACGAGGGTTTGTTGATTGAGAGAGTCTTAATTGGAGCCCTCAAATTAGGTGTCAATTAGAACTAAGACATTTGGGTATTAATTGGACTAAAATATTTAGATATTATTTGGAGTTACTCGAACCAAACCATTTTGGATCAGTACCCGTCCCGATTTTTGAGTCTAAATTGACTTTTAGTTAACACAATTTTATTCTGGTTTTTATTCAACTCGGTTCATCGATTCACCGGTTAAAATGCCAACCCCTAATTAAGACGGAGGGAACGGGTCAAGTTTTTAAGATAACCCAAGATGCTAAATGGGTCATGGTGCGGCGTTTCCTTAGAAGTCTCGCGATAAAAAGGAGAGGCTAGTGTAGTGTGCTCTGCCTCTTCTCTCCCCGAGTCAATACCAGCTGCTCCCGTCGCCACCAGATTTCGCCATTTTTGTGCTCTCATTCAAGTAAGTCTTACATCTCGTTTCTTTTGTTTAATCTATAATTTTGGGTTTGTTCCTCACAAGTTGTTCACCTACCTTTCTTCTTTGGCATTTTTTTTTCATAAGTTTGGGGTTTTCCCCTTTTTCATGAGATTGAACGACTTTGGTTTGTTTTTCATTTTCTTTATATACTTGTGATTCTTTAATTTTACTTTTTTGGTACTCAAGTCTGAGGATTTGTTACTTTTTGTACATAATCTCTAAATCTGATGTGAAATGTATGTTCTATGAGGACAAAACTTCGTGTGATTACTTGCTTCGTTTGTTTGCTTCTGTTTTGAGGTCATATGTGTCACTGTGTTCTATTGGAACTTTTATTATGAAAATTATAAACGGTTCAAATACAAAACCCAAGATTTATCCCACCAGAATCTGTCTTAGTGGTATAATTTGCTGAATACTTATTTGTCTACATTCAGTAATTTGTCAACCACAATCTGTTTATTCAATTTACTTTTATGCGAAGCGTGCGATTTGAACTACTGCAATACTGAAAACTTATTTAGCATTATAATCATCCTTCTTAGACTCTGAACCTAATGTTGTAAAATTTGCGCGGTTATTGTCCGTGTTGTGTGCTCTACTTTTTCTGTTCAGTTTCATGTAGTTTGTAATGGTACTAGAATCATGTCTCTGTTGAACATTGCTCAACTACTTTTTCTAAAATCATATTTTGTGACGATAAGAAGTGATATTTGGAAGTTTTATTCTGTGGTAGTTATAGTTAGTGCATGTCAGATTTCTCTTCCTACATATACTCTTATGAATGTGTTGCAGTGATAAGAAAGTAGTTTTGCATTTATTTGTTATTGCTTGCCTTCATAACATGTTATAATTGTTTCTTGAACTTTGATGGCTAACACCAAAATTTATAAATAAATAAAAAAAGAAATAGGAGAAACGGTGTTACAGTGAAGAGACATGCTTTTTCTCTAGTTGCAGAAACTAACTGTTTGGTTAGACTATCATCACAGGCTAGACTATCCTAACTCTATTTTCTATTCATTTGGTATATTTATAATTGTGTGATATTTATGAATTTGGATAGTATTTTATTATTCATTTTATTTTGTGTTTTATGAGTATAGTTAATTAATATTTCCAACAGAAGATTGTTGAATTGGATTGTTTTCTGTTTTATTTATATCATTTTTTAGTTTAGACTGCTATCATTCCTCTGACTAGGATTTGTTTAAAGATTGTTAAAGGAGTCAGCCAAAAAGAAAGAGCATCGAAAGTAATGACGACCAAGATATGCGTAGCGATTCGATCTTTTCATCACCCAAACCTTTTGTGGGGCCTTCCACCTTCCACACGGAGGATTGCATTGCCTGAGTCACGAGTCTTATATACCGTGTTGCGATCACCTCATATTGATAAAAAGTCCAGAGAGCAGTTCAAAATGGAAGTCAAGAAACAATATCTCGTCATAAAAACACAACCGCATGAATTGCAGAAGAAGTTCTTTTGGCTAAAGCGCCAACGTATATTTGGAGCTCAATATGAACTCCTATTTTCTTGCAAGACCCGCTTGGATAAGGAAAAACTGCAGGGATTGCTCTGAAGCAAGATCCTTGCATTAACCCTTCCCTGAACGAGAAAAAGCATAGCGCCGCTGGTTGCTTCTGATTAACAACACAATATGAAGTGAGGGGAAAAGAGCACTTAAAATGATGCCCTAGTTTGGGTTGTGGTTTGGTATTTTGAAAGTTTTGGGAGTTTAAAATGTGTTTTGATCGGATAGGATGATGGAGAACTGTTGTTGGTAACAGTGGGATTTGTTTAATTTATCTTTATGGTTGATTGTCTTGTCTTTGTCCAAGTTAGAGAATGATTAGAGGTTGATGTAATGATCCAACACTTCAGCTTTTCTGCTTGGCTCCTTTCTAGAGCTGGTAAATTAATCCTTATTAACTCCAATATATCAGGCCTGGGACTTGCTAGGTTTTGTTCCTCTCAAGCTGTAGGCTAGTGCTATTGGTTTGGGTTTGGGAAGGAAGGACGGAAGGAAGGGTAGAAACGAAGAAACAAAGAAAGGAAGGGGTAGAAAAACAAAGAAACAAAGAAAGAGAGAACATTTGTTTCGTTCATTTGCGGGCCAGATCATCAGGGATACCAATAATTAATTAAGTACATCAATTCAAAGTAATGTTACCTTGTGTTCTTAATTTGATCATTTTATCCTCGGGTTTTCATCAATCTCCAGTAGTTTCTTATTCTAAATTGTGTGTTTTTTTTTGAATTTTTTTCCCGTAAATTAAATTCAAATACTTCCTTCAAGTGAAATGAAAGCGTGACGACAATATGAATATATATATTTGGGAAATACAAGGGAAAAAGAAAACAAGTGAGAATTATATATATTTGTTGTGCGAAAACACTTCAAGACCTTGTCGTTGATGGACTATGCAACTGCCACACACAACCCAGGCAAATATAAAGCTCACACACCAACTGAAAGTAAATACACACACAAAGAACACAAGAATTTATAGAGGTTTCGAGTTGTGCCTACATCTCCTTGGTGATCCCCAAGAAATTCACTAGTATGACACAACCCCTTTAGTTACAATGAAGAACCCTTTTGATCTCTCACAAACCTTAGCTCCCTTTTCTCTCACCCTGGCTCAAACTCAATTTGATGCCCTTGTTTTCTCTCTTGAACTCGTTTTTAAATTCTTAGAGAAAGCCATATCACTAAAATGACCATTTATAGACCATAGGACTTTAGTACAATGTTATAAGGAATAAGAAATTAACTCCTAGTCAAACTAGACCAAGAAACTCGCCTGAAACCTGCGTTTGGACCAAAACACGCTGGATTGGAATTACTGATGCGATTAATCGTTGGACCCTAACGATCGATCACTTCTTCACGTCGCACACACCGAAGGTCACTGGACAAAAGCGATTATCTCTCCAAGTTCGGTGATCGATCAGTTTCTAGTCGAGCCTCCCTCTTCCTCTTCCTCTTCCTTCGCATCCTTAAGGTAAGCCAACTCCAACAATATCTACTACTAGATTCTAGAATATCTTTAGCTTGACTTTTGGAAAGGGCAGGGCAGCACATTGCTACGTAGAACAGTTAAAAAGCATGTGAATGTGTCATTGGCTTTGCAGGTTTTCGTCTAGCCAAGTAGTCGATAATATGATCCGACCAGCTGGTTAATCTCCATTGCTTTCGGTTCTGGATCGTCCTTAATGCTACCACATGTTCTATGGGAATTTTCCTATGTATCTACTAGTTCACAGCATACCCAAGTTTGTCCATGCATTGGCATGAATATTCTCTGCTCTAGGAGGATTTTGAAGAGAAGCTTGTCATGTCAGCCTCTGAGAAGCTCCTGACATTTATCCAAGCTAAGCTAGGCAGTTTTGATAATTTCAAATATAGGTATTTTTGTTTTTAATCTATACTTTTCTAAGATGTGAGGTGAATTACTCATTTGCCCTCAGATTTTAACGAAAAATTAGCAGAGTTAACAAAAAGGATCAGTGGTACAACGCCAGTCCAAAGTAAAGGACAAACTTTGATAAAAATAAATAAATAAAGTAAAGGACAAACAAAAATCAGAGCATTGAAAACAAGAGGGTAAAAGACAGAGAATGATGAAATATTCAAAATGTCAGAAAATATCATAGGTTAATTCAAACATTAAGAATTAAAATTATTAATTAAATGAAAATAATATGGTAAATTGACATTTTTTCATATTTAAAAAATTATAAAAACAAAATTAGATAATAAGTCTTACTTTTATAGAACATAACTATCCTATTATCTTTTCTTAATTCTAAAAATAAAATAAACAAGAAAAAATAAAACCAATTGGCACATAGCATGTGCCTAGTGTATTAATAAATGTAGAAAATTCACTGTCGGAAACGAAAAAGAAGGAAAACGCTAATTCTCAAGGGGTGTATGCGTAATTTAAACGTTTTATAACAGAGTAAAAGAAAAGAAGGCATACGCATGTGCCTAGTGTATTAATAAATGTAGAAAATTCACTGTCGGAAACGAAAAAGAAGGAAAACACTAATTCTCAAGGGGTGCATGCGTAATTTAAACGTTTTATAACAGAGTTTTAAAAATAAAAAAATAAAAAAAAATAAAAAAGGCATACACAACTGCAGGAAAAATGGGATTTCAACCCGATGTAGTAATTCTTATATACAATCTCTCTCTCTCTCTCTCTCTCTCTCTCTCTCTCTCTCTCTCTCCTATATTTTGGTAGCTCTCTCTCTCTATCTCTCTCTATATATATGTGGTTTACAAAAACTGCTTCTACAAAGAAGCAATTCCAAAAATGCGTGGGCAAGGGCTACTGAACCAACCCAAAATAAGGGTAAGGAAAAGGAGGACAAAAGGATTGTTAAAAATTCGATGACGGGGGTAAGAGAAGCAGAATGACATCAATTGAGCTGGAGGGCCATCTGCTGGAGAAGTGTTTTCTTCTGGGATGCATTGATGATGCCTTTGCATTCGGCATCTAATAAAACCTCCGCCATGATTGCAGCCGCATGCCCTCTCGGCTCTTCTGAAGCTCTCCTCAACATGAACATCTGAAAATGCAATAACAAGAAGAAAAGAAAAATATTCAAGATTCATTATCTACCAATTTCATTTTTGGTTTTAAATTTTTCCCAACATGAAGCCAGACTGAGCAATTAATGGAGTAAAATAGAAGTATCCATGCTTACATCTCCTACCAGCATGCATGAAAACATATGCAGATAGTGTGAAACCTACCACATGCATGCATACTGTATACATCTTGCAATTAAAATAAATTAGACTGTTGCGCAAGAATATGGAATCCGTTCAAACCATGAGAGCCCAGCCCTCCCAACAGATTATACTGAACGTGAATAATACCATATATATTTATATATCCATAGGTGCGCACACACACACACACACACACACACACACACACACAAGGGTTGACATCACGACCGCTCAAGCAGCCATTCAATTTTCTTAGCAGCATTTTCCCCTTCTTTTTTTTTTATCTTTTAAATTTAGAGTTTCCCGATTACTTTAGGGTGTATGTAGCGATTAGGGTTTAATGCCTGAAACTTAAAACCTAAACCCTCAACTCTCAACCCTAAACATAATCATTTAACACACTAGGAAAGAAAAAGCCAAAAAACTGTATCAAACATACTAAACAATGAACAAGTTATGCATCTCTAACAAATCCTAGATGATCAAGCATATTTATGTGCCTCAAAATACATTATCGAAGGGGTCTTCAAATCATACCTGCCCATGATGTGTGATCTCTAAGGAGCCAGGTTGTTGTATAAATGGCTCTCCATCTATTTGGACCGGGAAAGGACTGGAGGCATGTATTCTTATGACTTTCCCTTGGGCTAGTCTCCTAGCATGTGAAAGTCCAACCTGTACAGCAAAACAAGAACAAAATAGTAAGCAGACGTTTAAGATTGGAACCAAAAAAACAAAAAGGAAAAACAGAAAAAGGATACATATGTGAATCTCAACAATATTTCACCCAAAAAAAAAATAATAATAATTATCACTTAGTATTAAGAGGCTAAATATATTTATAATGGCTTTAAACGATGCATAATATGGTGCTTCACTCTGCAATACGGTTGTTTCAGTACACGACTAATCATGCTATGTTAATGATGCACACTACACAGTAATTCGAGATACAGGCCATAAGGCCAAAAACTGCATTCCCCATATTATCAAGCTGAAGGAAGGCTGGACAATGTACACCTCTGAAAGTCACCATGAAGGAGGGAAATCTTTATATCAAGCTGATATAAAGTCCAAGAATTACTAAAAAAACAGAAAGGACAAATTGGACAAATTTTAGATGAGCGACAAAGAGAATGTCCCCAGAAAAATCAACATCAGACTCGGCATGGAAGGACAAAATTTGTTTGACAACTCTTCACTTTTTCTTTTCGGCCCCTCTAGTGCAATTTGGAAGGGAAAAAACTTCTTAAGGTATGGGTGAATTATATCTCATGGGAGGATGAATACTCGTGATTTGGTCAGTGTGATATGGAAAAATGCTGCTGAAACTTCAGATCACCCGCTGCTCCATTGCCTCATTGCGTTGTCCTTGTGGAGAAGATTGTTTAGGAACACCCAATTGAATTGGTACTCCAGCTTCTTGTGCTACGTTATTGGGTGAAAGGTGTAATTTCTATGGTGGAAAAAAAGAAAAAAAGAAAAAAAAAGAGAGGGTATATTGCTAGGGAGATGTTCTGTGAAGCAATCTTTTGGGTGGTGTGGATGGAGAGAAATAGAAGGATCTTTGTGGGTGTAAGGTATGAGGAAGTGGACCTGTTGTGGAATAGAATTCATTTTGGGCGTATCTTCAGAGATTGGGGATAGTTCTTTTCAGGCTTCATTTGATGATTGGAGTGCTGCTGTAATTTAGATTCAGTCATGGAACGTTAGGATGCTTTAACTGTGCCGCTGTTGTAGTTGAGTAGTGTAGCTTGTCAAGTAGACAACTTCTCTGTTTTGTAGTGTTTCTTTATTAAGGAAATCATGTTGAAAAATAAGAAAAGGTGGGACTTATTTCAGAAAATAAAAGGATAAAAACAATAAACAAGGCAAGACCCAGTTTTAGATTCAAATCAAATCCATTCAAACTACCACATTAGGGTTGCATCGAAATAAAGTAGTAGATAATACTAGACCTGAAACTTGAATTCATCTTTGGGGCTCTCTTGATAGGATTTTATTGTTAACAACTGGATATTGATACCAAGTTTTTTGTATTTTACTACGGGGAAAAGCTTCTAGTCTAGCTTAACACATAAGGAAAAAGAAAATAAATGGGAAAAACAAACTATTCCACGAGAATGCATGTGAAAGACTTTCTTTTCGTGTTTCATTTTTTGGTAAAGCTTCCATGGCAGAAAACACTCGAACATAAAAATAGAAAATATACAAATTTCACAAACCTGAAGTTTGCCAAGGTGCCAAGCTCCACATACGCATACAACTTCAAGCATTTTATCATGCATGGACTGAAGACTGAAGTCATCATCATGCTCAATATCGTTTTGCCAAAGATTTACTCCACCCATGTAGCTGCCAATGTTGAGCACGATTAGACCCTCTGAATCCTGGAAGCAGAAGAAGAAAAAATATGACTAAAGGGCATCACTTCAAACATGAAAGAAAACAGCTTAAAACAGAAAAACACAATTATGATTAGGGTGGTGATTTTCCCACTCCCCTTTATCCAGCTACACTCCCTTTTATTTTTTAATACTTTTTACTATAAGATAAAAGGGAGTGTAAGTGAACAAAAGAGGAGTGAGAACATACAATTTTAAAAAAATGGAGTGTAAGTAGATAAAAAGGGAGTGGGAAAATCAGTGCACCTTTGGAATATCTATGTCTTTCCCATCAACTTCAAGCCAAACTTGCCAAGGAAGGTCAGCACAAGTTCGGTCCATTATATCTCTGGCACCTTCTTTAGCGTATCGTAATTTATTCACAAACTGTTCATAGAGCAATCATCAGTGAAGCCAAAATCACAGAGAGCAAATAAAATATAACAGTCTTTCTCTTAAATATTAGGTTATAACTCTCACAAATTAGAAAATGTGCCGTTTAACCTAGAGCAATTCCACATCTGAAACTCAGAACTGAGTAGCAAACAATAATAACTTGAAAGAAAGAAAAAAAAATTATTCATATTGCCCTTCTTGTTTGAATACTCATGGTTGTAGTCAAGAGAATGATAACTGAGTTCAGCCAAAAGTTTTATAATAATATTTAAATTCCAGCCAATTATTAGTTAAAGGCACAAAAAAACTTGGATTCCTAGTCCAACAAATTTGGGATCATTGTGTTTAATTTCAGTTTTCCTCTCTTTCTAATCAAAGATAAAAAAATAAAAAAAAAGAGGGGCAGAAACGAGGGATGAAAATGAGCATTGAGAGAGATAAGAAAGATATGAGAGAGTGCACAGAGAACTAAAACTTACAACAACTATTTTTATACAGTTTTTATATTATAAACCATTCGCATTTTTATTTTTTACTCTCTCATTGACATCCATCATCTCTCTTCTCATGTTTATCTCATTTTTTCTCTATCTTTAGTTAAAGCAAAAAAACGAAAAAAGAAACATATCATTATGTGAGCCCTTGATAACTCAACTTGTAGCCTTCTGTAATTATTAATTGAAAAATCGCAAAATTAAAAAGGCTATACACATGTGAGATCAAAAAACTGTAAAAGGGATAGTGTCACAAAACCCATCATTAAACAATTACACAAAACCCAAAGAGAGGAATACAGGTACCTGACTACTGAACTTCTCAGGATTTATTTCCCGAGTCACATGAAATTCATATGCAACCTTTGCATCACATCCAATACCTTTCAAAGACAATGAGAAAAAGGTCAAACACATCCCACAAACCATAACTAGATAGTAGCACATTCAGATAAATACCTAAATAGTTCATCATGAACTTAGACTGCACTTTATTCGGATCAGCTTCTGATTTGATGTTTACCTTCCAGCGATCTAACATTGTAACTGCAGCATGGTTAATTTCATGCAACAGCGTGGTTAAGCCACCTTGTCCATCAACCGTCGAGAAGCCTCTTCCCCATTGCAATACCCTTGACAAATCATTTCCTGTGCCAAGGGGGAGAATGGCAACAGGTGGGGTTGATTCAAATTTATGCCTCTCAATCGCATCAAGGACCCATGCAACAGTGCCATCTCCTCCACATACCAAAACTCTAAAATAACGCACATGATTGAACAATTCCAAACCCACCTCAGGCCCTTGGGAAGAACTCAGTTCAAAAACCTGCAATTTCAAAATAGAGCTCAGCTAATTATCTATAAACCATAATATCCTGAGTGCAAAACCATTTCTAGCACACCCAGGATCCATCTCAATCACTGAATTCAAATATTGGTGATTTACTGAGGGAATATCTACTACTAACATTATGCTCTTTAATAAGGAATGCAGAAGATTTGAACTGCTAAATAACCATGGAAATAAATTACCTGCACCCAAGGTGGGGAAAACTACAAAATTTTGAATCTAACTTGTACTCCTAGCAAGGAGGGAAATTTTATCATTTGCACTTTCCTCCCTTATGACTATTTTAATCCTCACATCAAGCTATTTATGTTTTCTTCTATGCTTTTCTGTTTGTGGGAAATCAAAGGAAAAGGAAGAACGAAGGCGGGGTATAATAGGTCCATTCAGCCTAGGATGAGAGCATGTAAGCTTTAATGTTTCAAGAATGAGGAATGAATAAGATGCCAAAATAAAATACACGTAAGGTCCCACCACTCCCCACTCCCCCACCCCCAAAATTCATCCAATGAATATCTTTTTTCCCTCTCCTCCCACATAAAGTTGCCAGATATCCTACTACTGGGAACAGTGCTGCAAATCACATCTCTGGATTAATATATGGAAATTTAATTTTGTACTAATACAGCTATTTTTATCGTTTGATGTTCATGTATCTAATTGTTTACGCACTTACGCCATCTTGTATCTATATGCTTCAATTTGTGCAGAAAAAACAGGAGGTACGCAAGTGGGATTAGGATTACTGTGATTAGCATGAAGAAGGGTTAAGTTCCTCCTGAAACTTATCCATTCATTTAGAAATAACTAACTTGAAAAAACAAGCATATAAACTACAGCTCAAATTACGAGCTGTAACACAGCAGGATAACATTAAACATCAATGATCACCTTTTGTTTCCAACCTAAAACAATGTACAGTAATAATTCATCATAGTGACTGAGGCTGAAAAGGCACAAACATTACCTGCACAGGATTCAATAGCATGTTCAGCCTTCTCCTTAGAGAAGCCCCATGTTGACCTCCACTCTTTGCATTAATAAAGACCAAAAGAGGTCTTGCATCATGTGGCAAATCAACCAGTTTATATTTCTTAATTTGCCCATAGGTGACAGTTCCAACCTTTCTTTGCATAAACCCATTATGGTTGCTCTTAACAATCAGTTCCTTATCATCCTTCTTCAAGTAGTCAAAACTCTTCTCACTACGGGATTTCTTTATACCAGTAAATCCATTGAACACATACTCCACAGGTGCATCAGTGGCTAAGTTACCATTAGCTGACTGACCATTACCATGCTTACAATGGCGGCGCTTTCTTCTATTCTGGGGACGAACAGATGAGGTTAGCATTTCATCTGTGTANTGAACTTAGCATTCCACCTCCATTATAGTGGCCAACTTCTTTCACACACAAAGGAGAAATAATAATTCTGCTAAGAGTACCAAAATCGCAAGCATCACCACATTCTTTTGCCATTTTGTTGTGACATCTGACATGTATGAGGCGCTGACACCATAGGCAATGCCATGTAGGAGAAGCATCAAGGAGAGGAACACCACATGGCTCCTCACAATAAAAACAGAAGGCCGAGATCTCCGGATTATCATGCACATTAACCCATCTTTCGGACCAGTGGTGTCGGACATGGGTAAAACCAGCTTGTGCCACGCACTTGCAATCCCTTACTGCATACTGAGAACAATAGAAATGAGCTGCTACACCACAAACAGAGCAACGATGAACAGGAGTGCGATAAGAGGCTTTTGTTCCTAGGTTATGAAGAAACACCAAGGAAGTCAAGCAAACACAACAAGTGGATGGCTGTTCACCATTAGTCATATCTTCGATCCACGTATGATGTGATAAAGGAACTTTTAGCTTCTTCCAGACTTCTTTCTTTGCTCTAGCTGCAGCTTTAACCCAATTTAGAGATGTCCTTTTCTGCCATTTAAGAAATGCAAAGATGATGGCTAGAAGCCCAAATGACCCAGTGACCAGCCATCCCAAAAGAAATGGACCATATCCATCCAAGCTAGTCGCTACCCTTGCAAGTGAAATGCCCAAATCAACCATCATGACCTAGTTTTTCACTTCCAGTATCGTTTCTTGTCCCAGATTACAATACCGTTCCTTTTCCAGGATTAAAAACTTGAAATTTCTGGGCAACATAAAGATTATGTATATGAAACCTGATTGTGAAATGAATTCATGTAAGAGAAAGGAAATGATTAGCATGCACAGAACAGACCAATTAAACAAGGCAATAATTAAATTTGACCTGACTAAGAGTCTAACAGAATGGGAGAAGGTGGGCATGCGAGCGAGGGAAATCATTGTAAGGCATTCTAGAAGTATAAAATTATAAACGAATAAGATAATATAAAACGATAACATGACAACAATTTCGAGGCTCAAGCTAAGCTTGTTGCTCAGGATCAAAAGCAAAACAAAGAGGACAAACTAATGATCAACGTTACTTCTCAAATAAGCTTACAACAAGAGCACTAATAAATCTATCTATCTATCTTTTGAGTTGCCTAACATCCTTGTACAATATCTGAACCACAGGAATTTCATCTGTTCAAATTCATGTGTTTTAGTTTTAGCTATAGCATGGATTAAATGAAGAATGTTCAAATTCTCCCTGACGAATGTTCAAATTCTCCATGACGAATGTTCAAATTTCATGTGTTTTAATTTTGCCATAACAATGACAACAGATAATAATAATAATAAAAAGTCTTCAATGTGCTACATCAATAAATTCAAACAAAAAATCAAACCTTTCAGCATAATGAAAACATGAAACGATCAAATGTCAACAAATTCCATAGAGAAAGAGTGCGATCTAGAGCTGGAGGATGCAATTTAAATAAATCCAAACTAGATCTGCAAAATGAAAATACCTCAAGAGGATGAACAGAAACCCTAGGAATTGAGAAAGTGAACGTGCGAGCCAGCGAACGAGCGAAAGAACGAGAGAGGACTTTCGAGCTTGCGGAAATTTTGGTCGAAAATCCAAAATAATGTGAGAAAGGGAAAATAATTAATAATTAAAAATAATATGATTTAGAAAATAATAATTTTAGTTTCATTCAGACAAGACATGTTACGAGCAAAGGAAGACGAAAAGGAGGAGGAGAGAGAGAAAGAAAAGGGCGGGATTTTCATTTTTGCCTACGCAACGAACACGGCCTACCCTTGCCTTTGCCGTAGGCCGTAGTAAATGCGCGTGTGTGGGTGGGTCCCCCAACTTACGGAAAGGTCCTTGGTTTTGTTTTGTTTTCTACTTAAAATTACCCGCCTCTTCCCTTTGAGTTTCACGCCCTACTCCCCATAACTTGAATCTCTAAGGTACGATTCAAGTTTCACGCCTACTCTTGCTATATTTTGGTACCACAATTTAATACTATATAATGTGGCATATAACATGTCAATTCATGTGACAGGACCCAACCCAATTTCCACTTTGAAATTCGAGCCAAGTCCTGTGCGTGTCCGACACCTGGCGAATGTCGGGCACAATTGTCCTTTTTACCCTTCTTACTTCGACTTTTTCTTAAAATTGCCTTAGACTTCTGCCGAAAATTCGGCAGAGTCTCCCCTGTATTTTTGACTTATCCCAAAATTTTCACATGTCAAACAATCTCAGAAACCCTACCAACAGCCAGACTAAGTCAACAAACAGATTCCAACCTCAGTTCCTTATGTTCAACATGATATCAGAGCATTTTCTAGGGTTTTCAAGGTTGCAAGGATTTTCTGCAAAACTTTACCGTCAATTCAAGGCATTCTATATCAGTCATATTCAAGCTTGAAAGTTTCATACAAAAACCACTGAATTCAAAGCTTTCATAAAAGTACTGAAGTCAAACGCGTATAAAAACTCTGTACTTAGACCTTTCATAACTGAATAAATATAAAGGGATCTATGTCCAAAAAAAATCAGAAAAACTGATTTATAATAGCTGAAAATCAACATTTAATAAAGAAACTCAGAATCCTTTGAAAATACCACCAGTATGTCCCCCTGTCACTTCCGTCAATTCCCTGGCAGGTCTCGGGCGTCACACAGGCTACCCGAGCCGCAAACTGGCGAAATCAGGGGACTATGATCGGCCTGTCCAGCCGGCAGATTCCTCGATGACACCAAGTCAACTCGAGTCGCTCTGGCAGGATGCAGGGGACCGTAGTCAGCCTGATCCGCAATCCTGGCAGGTCTCGGGGACATAAAGTCGGCCGAGCCGCAATCCTGGCAGGTCTCGGGACACCAAGTCTGCCGAGCCGCAAATCCTGGCACTCACGGTCCGAGCGTCCCCGAAACTCGTAAGGCAAGTCAAGTGCACTGACTGAACTATAATCAGACTAGATGTCCGTAGACATCGGTCCGACTCTGGGTAATCACCATAAAGAAAATGGGTACGAGGTGGTTTTAAAATAAATTCCTTTAAAAAAGGACTATCTGAAGAATAACTGTAAAACTTAAGTCGTGCTGCGGTCTCAACTGATTCGAATTTCAAACTCTGTTTCTCTAACTGGTAAATAAGCAGCACCGACTTATAGAACTGTTACTGTACTGATCATTTTCAAAATCGTAATAAAACTTACTCAAAGACTAAATAAAGAAACTTATTCAAATAAATTCATTCTGAAAACTTATTTATATAAAATCAATATAAACTCATTTATAGAACTTATTTATATATAAACACATCAAAACATTTATGAAATCTGATTTAGGAAAGAAGGTCCACTCACAGATGGTCCGAGCTACTTCGACCCCTCGAAGATCTCTTTTGCACTTCTACCGAGCTCCTGGTGCCTGATTACCCCGAAAGATTAAATTAATAAACTGCTGAAATAAAACGAATTTCAACTAAACACCCTGCCCCGGGCTCCTAGAAATACGTGCTTTTCAATTCAAAATATTTCTATGCCCACATTAGCCTTTTCGGACATTTGGACTAGTTTTTGGGAGGTCCGATACTCAGCTAAGGGATAACTGTCAGATCGGCCGACCCGGGACCCGTGGGGTCCACGATCTCCGATGGCCAATCTGGACTTCCCTGAAGATTTCTCATAGGACGGGAACCATGTTCTGCGAATTTGGCCCGAAACAGACGGTCGGATTGGACAAAATCGCGTTATCGCTTAAAACCCTAACCCTAGCCCCAGGGTTCGCGATTCCGGAGTATCCGGGACTCCGATTCGCAATCCGTCGAATCCTACGCGATCCTGAAGTCACGTAGACCGACCTATCCAAAATTCAGAGCAATCCAACGATCACACGACACTGCACCCACGGATTGCGCGATATGAAAAATCCGTTCGGGGCTCAAACGGACTCCGAATTGAGATCCGCGAAATCCCACGTACTCGTGACGACACGAGGACCTCAAAACTGGCCAGAACCATGCCACCACCCTGACCCACGCGCTGCCACACGCGCGGGGCAGATCGGGTGTCCAAAGCGATTCGGGTGTGCCGAAAAAATCGTGGAACCGAGACTCCAAACCCCTACCCTAGGTAAAACACCTCATTTGGAGTCACTTTTGTTCTTGGACTACCCCCAAAAAGTGACCGGAAATGGTAGTTTCGAAGGGCCGAAGTTTCGGCCAAACTTCAAGTCGAAAATTTAACCTTTTAACGCTAAAATCGATCGAAGCTCATATACCCATCAGCTAGAACACGAAAAATAGCTGAGAAACCATACCTTACTCGATCGATTTGGTTGAGAAACGAAGGAGAACGAGCTCCCACAAATTTTTCGAAAAAACTGTCGGACCCGGCCTGTTTCGTGGCAGTTCCCGGCTACTACAGTGGCGGATGGAGGCTGAGGAGGGGCAGGGCTGATAGAGGGAAGTGAGGTGGTTCGTTTGGAACCGGTATCGCCTGAAACGGTGGCCTGAGTTGGGAGAAATCGCTGTCTAAAGTCGGCTGGTCGAGATGGTTCGAGAGAGTGCAGCTGGGTTTATAAAAACTGAACTTCGAAATATTTACGGTTCTGCCACTGAGACTCTTTTGACCATAACTCCTTCGTTACAACTCCGATTCGGGTCTACTCCGTGTCTACGGACTCGTTTCGCCGTGCTCTACGCAACGATGTAATCGAAATTACCAAATTCTTTCCCGATCAAAAAGTCAACTTTTCCCCTATTAAATAATGCAAGGGCAAAATTGTCTTTTCGCTAAAAGATATTTTCTTTACTTTTTTATATATTTTCTTTCTTTTTAGATATTTTGTTTTGGGTTCTTACATCATGTCATTGATTATATCATCAATTTTAATACTATATAATATGGCACATGACTAGTGGCGGACCTATTAAGGCTCAAGGAGGTGTTGCACCTTCTCTCGCCAGAAAAATTATTGTATGTGCTTCAAGTTGGCTCTTTACTCAACCGGTATACAGATTACTTTATTTTCATTTTCAACATTTAAGTAATCTTAAGTTTACAATTTAAATAAGGAAATACCCCACATTTGGATTCAAATAAAAATACTAGAAAATCAAATTCCCACCAAATCAAAATATGAAAAATCCGTTTTAGTGCAAAATACGATTTAGGCTAAAAATGATGGCTCATTAAGTCAATATATACTTCATACTAAAATCCCATAAAATCAAATTTTCTTATTTGATGTGTAAAGAAAAGCCGCCAAAAATTATCTTGAGAAAATGATTTTTTCGAAAAACTATTTTTCATACTTAGTCAATATTGCACCTCCGCTAAAAAATTCCTAGGTCCGCCAGTGCACATGACATATCAATCCAAGAAGCAATGCTTTTGATTTCAAATCGAAGTCCATAATGTCATCGGTTGTGAGTGGTATTGTAATCTCATCAATCTCTTTCTTGTATTGAAGATCTGCATAATGAACTCAGAACTATGTGTATATATATATATCTTTCCATGAAAGAAATCATGTTGAAGAAGAGGCTATGATGACAGTAGCTGTGTGGTGGTGGTATGGCAGCGGTGGATCATGGTGTTAGGGCAATATTCAATGGTGGATAATGGTGTTTCAAATGATTAATGAATTAAATTATAAAATTTGAGTAGATGAAAAATAAGAACACTTAAAATTGAAATTAAGTGATGTGGTGGCATGTCCAAGTAAGGTGCCACATCATGTGGTATATAATTGTAGTATAAAAATATGGTAAGAGTAGCATTACTTATTAAGGGGTCATTCGATTACATTTTCACACCCTTGTTTTCATTTTTTTACCCAAAACACGTTCAGTATGTCATTTTCCAAATCGCTAAAATTCATTTTCTGAAAACAAATTCAAACTCAAGTACAAAAATTGAAAACTCCAAATTATCGTTTTCATTTTCTACCCAACTCACTCCTCTCCCTCCCAAAACTCACAATTCGAGCCCAACTATAATACTAGGGTGAATTTGGTTCGGAAACCAACCCGAGCAAGGAAAGCTGACTACCGAATCAGATAGAAGCAGATCGTCTATTCAGAGACAGATATTAGGGCCAAGTTCTCGGTTGCCGAGATTTGATTTGACCGAGACTTTTGATCGAAACGGTTCGACCCTAATCTGTACGTTGCAAACATGGTTATGGGTCCTAATTTTAAGCACTTTTTAAGTAGGCCTAGTTTTTATGAATCAGGTTGGGCTTGTTCTAAGCAATTCCATTCAAAAGTATATCAACTTAAAACAAACATTATCCAATGAATTTAAATATGGGCAGTTCCTAAACAACTTATAAATAACCTAATTAACAAATTAAAGTACTTTGAAACAATTCAAAGTTCAAAATTACAACACAAACAAATAATAAAAAAATATGGGCAGTTCAAGATTAAATACAAACTCCACCTAAACTAAGAAATGAAAGTTAAACAAGCCAAACTTCAAAAATTCTAATTAAATACAATCCAGCAGTAAAATAAATTTTATCAAACTAGAAATTCAAATTAAAAAATTGAAGAAGCATAATAGTACATGCAAAAAACAATTAAAGAAGCTTCTTCTTGTCACATGAGTAGGCATATTCTACAAAAACGAGGTGGTAGAAGAGTTGTAGTTGTGGTAGAAGCTTGTGTATTAGAGGACACCACAAAAAAAATAGAATAATTATTCAAATTAATGAAAACATAAGCTGAAGCTTGTGTATTAGAGGACATTTAAAACTGCCCCCAATATTTATTAAATTTCATATTGAACCAGCCACCCATTGCATTATAGGAGCATCCGTCATTTTCTTCTCAATTTCAACTTGTAGGCCAACCAACTCGGTAAAAATTAGATTAGATGTTACCGTTTTGGTTGCACTAAGCTTGAGGGTTGTCTCATAAACTTGTTAAGGAAATGCACAAATATTTATTGTTAGAAATATTCCCTAAAGACAAACATGTGATGTTGCTTTCTGGATATTTCACCATCGTTAATGGGCAAGATCATTGTTTTCAACCATGATATTTGGTCTATTATCATAAAAATAAAACAAGTCCTTGGAATATGAAATAGTATGAGAGTTATGTAATGAGATTGGATATAAGAAGACCTCTCATACTTCTACATCATTTCCTAAACGTTCCGGTTAATACTATATCTACTCAATTGGGAGAATGAATAGTCCCAAGTCATTGCGTGTAGAGACACCAAGATAAGTGTGTAGCTGCTTATAGGGACAAGTACATTGAACACGATCGGACCACGAGTTCTAGGATGGAAGTCTTACTCACATGCCAAACTAGAACTCATAGTTGCAATAGTACAAACTAGTCCTCACATCTAAGATATCATAGTTGCCTTGTGGACTTGTAGTTTGTCTTTGATATCATTATACAACCATTGAAAGAAAAATGATTCGAAGGTTATTTTCAGGATTCTTAACAAGCTCACAGAGGCAAATGAATGTACAACAATGGATCTTTGCTCTCAGTGAGGAGAGAGAATGCTCCAAAGATATGATTGGAATCTTCGCAAAGTATTGTATATGATTAGAAAAGAAGTTTCTAAACATTACTAATATAATCATATAAGTGGAAAATTCATATTATTGTTTTGAGAGAAGTATCCATACCCTAACAATATGAATTAGGAGCACTTTAATAGAGAAGCACACAATTGCACGACAATTCCAATTTGAATAGGTTCTTCACCTTTTCTAATTAGCGTGGATAGCCATGACATGCTGCTAGGCGTTAACCATGGGTTGTGGAAGTCTTGTAAGGTACAATTATACTTGGTCTTCGCTAATAGGAAGAATTAAATAGTGAGATTTAATTCACAATCAACTCAAAGGAGTTAAGACAACCCACTACCTCACTAAAAGGAATCTACGAATCGCACACAAAAATGTAGTTAGAGGGACAAATGAAGACCGAGAAACTTGAGAAATAAATGAAGAAGATGAGATGTTGAAAGTCAACGATCAAAGTCAATGTCAACATGTTTGACCAAGTCAAGATATTTAGACTAAGGATATGACTTAATGGTTAAATCACAAATCATAATTAGAATGTTAACTGATAATAATCAAAATCAAACCAATGATGAAATTATAGAATCATTCTTTACCTTGATTTCAACAAGTTATATAATTTAATATCATGCCATGAAATTATGTACTTAATTGTTTAATTAGTATATCATTGTACATCCAAATACTTACATAACCAAACCTTTTACCTAAAAGCCATACCTACAATCATCCGCGTAGTACATATATCCTGTAATCATTTACCAATTGGTATATGGGAAACCATCAATTTGAAGGCAACAGGGGAAAGGGAAACTAGCCAACCATCTATGTAGACAAGTCGAGCATGTGGCTAGGGATCCTAGCCAAACCCTGTGTAGATAATATGAGCAGGGTGGTGAAGAGTATTCGGTAAACTTGACCACACGTTGGTATTGCACTATTCTCCACATAAATATACCTCAAACATAATCCATCAATTCCAATAATATACCGTCAATTCCTCTCGGACCATACATGTGGCCACATGTGTAATACATCCTAGCAGAACTCAGGAGACACGAGGTCGACCCAAGATGCAATCCTCGTCGAACTCAAGGGACACATAGTTAGCTTGAGATCGCATTCCTCGTAGAACATAGGGGACACATGGTCAGCCTGAGACTGCATTCCTCGCACCACATGGTTTAGGCTTCCTCGCAACTCATGGGCACATTGTTATACGAGCGTTGACAAATATGAAAACAACCATATGTCCGAAGGCAACTGTATGTCCGAAGACATCAATATTTCCAAAGGCAACAATATTTCGAAAGACAACCAGGATATCTGTAGACATCAATATTTCCAAAGGCAACCAGGATGTCTGAAGACATCAATATCTCTTAAGGCAACCATATTTTCGAAGGCAACACAATCCAATTATTAATCCATTTAACATATATATGTATATAAACACGAATATATCATGCTAAAAAAGCAAAAGCAATAAAAAATTAATTCACAAATAGTTAATAAAACTCTCAAAGGAAAACAATTATTGTTTTAAAATCAAACAACCAAACCACAAACACCTCCCAACCAAAAGAGTCTCGATCGGGTCAACGAGGCCCAACATCTAGGTCAATTAGGCCTGTGGGGCTCACAACCTCTGATTTCAACTCCGAAAGTTCCTATAGGTCCAATAAGGTTTACTATAGAATTCCCAAAAGTTTGATATCGATCGAGCGGTCGGATATAAGCTAATCGCATGATCGGACGGCAATTGCTTTGCCTAAACTTAGAATCATTGACTCGGAGTATCTGGGACTCCGATTCTCGATCAACAAGTTCCTACATGATCCTTGAGTTACAGAGAACAACATATTTGAAATTGGGACGGATCGAATGGTCCGAACCTATCGAACCCGGATATTGCATAATAGGTGCAATATTCATTCGATTGTTAAACGATAACCAAATCTAAATCCGAGCATACCGTCGTGGTCAGGACAACAAAGGAAACAATTTAGAAGACAATGGACCACCACACAGTGGCCCAAGCGTCGCCACCTGCCGCTAGCAGTGATGGGTGCCTTGAGGGATTTTTCAGCGACCAAAAATCTCCGAACCATTGGCCAAAACCTATACCAATGTGTTCTGACTAACAAGGGGAACAACTTTTGGTCAGGGGTTTTAGGGTTATTGTAGCACGTATTGTAGCAGTAACAAATTTGAAAATTCTCATTACGTCTTTTTCGTTTCTAGACCTTTTCTCCTTTGTTACAACTCGGAATTGGACGTGCAGTATGTCAACAAACTCGTATCGTCGAGCTTTATACAACGGTGCCACTCAATTCCCTAAAATCCTTCCCGAACAAAAAGTGACTAAAGTGCCCCTACGCCCAAGGGCAAAAATGTAATTTCACAATAAATAATCAATTGAACAATGATTTTTGGGACGAGATGTTACAACGGTACTAACATGAGAAGATGTTATAGCAATAATAAGCACCAATGGTAGGATCTTCCTCACTTTTTAGTATTTACACGGTTAGAATATGGATATTAAAACAATTTGTGTTAAGTTAAGGTTCCCACCCAAATTAAGAAAAATGAATAATTATCCTAATACAAGTGGATGACAGTGCAAGTCAAAATAAGTTAGAAATTAATATCATAATAGAACATATGATCAACCTTACTATAAACTGACGTGCCCACTCTTATCTTTCCTATTAATACATCATTGGTCTACCTTGAACAATATACAACAGGTCCATATGCTAATGACTCGAGCACGAAAGATCTTACATTGATTTGGTAAGGAGGTTCATTATGTACAAATAAAACCTAATTGTGAGGTCGACCACTTGATGATTGAGTCCAGTCATTCAACATAGAGTATGATTTTTGTGCTTTTGAATCAAATAACTTGTCTAGTCCCATTATGACATGAAATGATATTTGAGTTTAGAAGGAAAATATGATCATGAACTCTTCTGAGTGGTTAATTCAATGAACCAAAATTACCTATGTTACAAAATATGAACACAATAATAAAAACGTTATGTATTAAAATTGATACAATTGCACCTATCATTTGCAAAGATTTTAAACAAATAAAATATTTTATTCAATATATAAATATTAGACAATGAGCTTAAATGACATATAATACCTATCATCACTTCAATAAAAAATTACTTTAATCTTTTTCTTAGAAATTTGAATTCTCATAAACCAAAGAAAAAAAACATTACACTTAAATTCTCATTATTAATGGATAATAAACATCATAACTTGGTCTTACTGTATTACTAAATAAACATTTGTGTGTTAACATTTTGTTGTCTTGTATGCACCATTACACTTTGCTGCTGACTTTCTTAGAAAACTGAATTTTTATTGAGTAGATCATAGTAAACCTCAGGCTTTCTGTACTCAGAGACATAGAGGTCCTAGAACATTAAAAAAAAAAATTTATATTAATTGAAGTCGTCAAAATAAAATAAAACTCAAGTACATGAATCAATTTGAACTAGAAGAAATCGCATAAACTTGGTAAAAAGGGTACCTCTAGTCAAGCACCTTTATTTACGCCTTATACCACATTTTTAGGAGTTTTGTTATTCTAATTTTAACCTTATGCAACAATTAAGGTCAAATTTTCTAAGAAAAATAAGAATGAAAATTTATGTTACTCATGATACCTCTTAATCCCTATACTGTTAAACGGTTAACTCTAGACACTTATCTTCTTCCACCAACAAACACCATTTATAGACTTCATCTTACTTTAAACATGCATGCTCCATCACACATTCATGTAAAAGAAATGTGTAACTTAAATTGATTGATCAAGTCTAACTAAATATGTGGTGATGTTCCATTTTTAAAAGAGTAGGAATACAAGGATCAATTTAAAATGAAACTCAACCACATGAATTAATTTGAATACCATAGACTTGAAAGAAAGCGTACATCTAGTTAGACACCCTTATTTGCTCATTATATCACATTTTTCAGGAGTTATGTTATTCTAGTTTTAACCTTATGTAAATTAAGGGCAAATTTTTCTATGAAAAGAAGAATGAAAAACTATAAAAAGAATAAAATATATGTTACTCATGATACCCCTTAATACCTATACATTTAAAATGTTAAACCTACACACTCATCTTCTTCCATCAACAAATACCATCAGTAAATTATATCTCACTTCACATATGCATGCCCCATCACAAATTCATTTAAACAAGTGTGCAACTTAAAAATGATTATTGAAGTCTAACTAACATAGGGTGATGCTGTGACCATTATTAAAAGAGTAGGAATACAAGGACAATGTGAAACCTTAAGCCTTATACTGACTTGATTGGCACTGCAAGGAACAACCATTGTTACACTACATATCTCACATTCACCTATTTTTGGCAACTTCAAGCTTCTTCATAGTTGATCAATAAATAGTTTTTGACACCAATTAAAACTATAGAGGTTGAAATAAACAAACGTGTGAACCATGAATCTCTGTAGCCATACATGTGGCATGATTTAAACAAAGGGATATAGGTGTCTTTACACTCATATCACATTTCTTACATAAACACCGTTGCTCCAGAGTCATTGTCTAAGACCAGCTTACATTGGAAGTGTTTGTTGGTAAAATCACCTTAAGGTCGAGCTTCATAAGAAATGGAATTTAATTCAGAGATTGACTTATACTTTAAGGCTAACTAGGAAGCCTATTTCAACAAGGAATTGGTCATCTCCAAGCTATTATATAAAGATAACTCTCCAACCTGAGAGGGGATCCTCCCGCGAGAACTCAACCCTACGATATCGATATTTTATCTTGTTCATCATAATAATGAGTGTTATGGCTGTAATTGGAATATGAGTTTTGAGGATCAAACACTTTGTACTTTTGTATGTCTTTCTTCAATAGTAAAATACTCGATACCCTGTGGATGTAGCTTGATTATTGATGAACCGCATAAATTTTTCGTATCACTTGATTACATGTTGTCATTTAATTTTTATTCCAAGTAGCAATCCCTAAGCACTAGAACTTGTGAGGTCGACCACTTGATGATTGAGTCCAGTCATTCAACATAGAGTACGATTTTTGTGCTTTTGAATCAAATAACTTGTCTAGTCCCATTATGACATGAAATGATATTTGAGTTTAGAAGGAAAATATGATCATGAACTCTTCTGAGTGGTTAATTTAATGAACCAAAATTACCTATGATACAAAATATGAACACAATAATAAAAACGTTATGTATTAAAATTGATACAATTGCACCTATCATTTGCAAAGATTTTAAACAAATAAAATATTTTATTCAATATATAAATATTAGACAATGAGCTTAAATGACATATAATACCTATCATCACTTCAATAAAAAATTACTTTAATCTTTTTCTTAGAAATTTGAATTCTCATAAACCAAAGAAAAAAAACATTACACTTAAATTCTCATTATTAATGGATAATAAACATCATAACTTGGTCTTACTGTATTACTAAATAAACATTTGTGTGTTAACATTTTGTTGTCTTGTATGCACCATTACACTTTGCTGCTGACTTTCTTAGAAAACTGAATTTTTATTGAGTAGATCATAGTAAACCTCAGGCTTTCTGTACTCAGAGACATAGAGGTCCTAGAACATTAAAAAAAAAAATTTATATTAATTGAAGTCGTCAAAATAAAATAAAACTCAAGTACATGAATCAATTTGAACTAGAAGAAATCGCATAAACTTGGTAAAAAGGGTACCTCTAGTCAAGCACCTTTATTTACGCCTTATACCACATTTTTAGGAGTTTTGTTATTCTAATTTTAACCTTATGCAACAATTAAGGTCAAATTTTCTAAGAAAAATAAGAATGAAAATTTATGTTACTCATGATACCTCTTAATCCCTATACTGTTAAACGGTTAACTCTAGACACTTATCTTCTTCCACCAACAAACACCATTTATAGACTTCATCTTACTTTAAACATGCATGCTCCATCACACATTCATGTAAAAGAAATGTGTAACTTAAATTGATTGATCAAGTCTAACTAAATATGTGGTGATGTTCCATTTTTAAAAGAGTAGGAATACAAGGATCAATTTAAAATGAAACTCAACCACATGAATTAATTTGAATACCATAGACTTGAAAGAAAGCGTACATCTAGTTAGACACCCTTATTTGCTCATTATATCACATTTTTCAGGAGTTATGTTATTCTAGTTTTAACCTTATGTAAATTAAGGGCAAATTTTTCTATGAAAAGAAGAATGAAAAACTATAAAAAGAATAAAATATATGTTACTCATGATACCCCTTAATACCTATACATTTAAAATGTTAAACCTACACACTCATCTTCTTCCATCAACAAATACTATTAGTAAATTCTATCTCACTTCACACATGCATGCCCCATCACAAATTCATTTAAACAAGTGTGCAACTTAAAAATGATTATTGAAGTCTAACTAACATAGGGTGATGCTGTGACCATTATTAAAAGAGTAGGAATACAAGGACAATGTGAAACCTTAAGCCTTATACTGACTTGATTGGCACTGCAAGGAACAACCATTGTTACACTACATATCTCACATTCACCTATTTTTGGCAACTTCAAGCTTCTTCATAGTTGATCAATAAATAGTTTTTGACACCAATTAAAACTATAGAGGTTGAAATAAACAAACGTGTGAACCATGAATCTCTGTAGCCATACATGTGGCATGATTTAAACAAAGGGATATAGGTGTCTTTACACTCATATCACATTTCTTACATAAACACCGTTGCTCCAGAGTCATTGTCTAAGACCAGCTTACATTGGAAGTGTTTGTTGGTAAAATCACCTTAAGGTCGAGCTTCATAAGAAATGGAATTTAATTCAGAGATTGACTTATACTTTAAGGCTAACTAGGAAGCCTATTTCAACAAGGAATTGGTCATCTCCAAGCTATTATATAAAGATAACTCTCCAACCTGAGAGGGGATCCTCCCGCGAGAACTCAACCCTACGATATCGATATTTTATCTTGTTCATCATAATAATGAGTGTTATGGCTGTAATTGGAATATGAGTTTTGAGGATCAAACACTTTGTACTTTTGTATGTCTTTCTTCAATAGTAAAATACTCAATACCCTGTGGATGTAGCTTGATTATTGATGAACCGCACAAATCTTTCGTATCACTTGATTACATATTGTCAGTTAATTTTTATTCCAAGTAGCAATCCCTAAGCACTAGAACTTGTTCTACTGGATGACATGCTTGGTCATGCCAAGTTGGTTTGGAAGGATTACCAGACCTCGATCTTGAAAAGGTAAGTTGTTGAACCAAATATAGGCATGAACATAAAGCATGCATCATATTAGCATCCACATGTAGAAAATAAAGCTTCTAGGTGGTTATTGATAGCCAATTTTGAACTCTTAACCAAACTAGGATGGAAATTATCAAAATGAATGAGAATGATGACATATTATTGATTATTCTTGACATACTTGATAACAATTGTTCTCTTCACAATATCAAGGTTTGTGTATAGTTATGTGTTGATTCTTAATATGAATTTTATCACATTTTTAAATATGGACTTTAGGAGCAAGACTAAGAAAAAAAGGTACTTAAAAAAAGAGAACCAAAGAATTAAAGCAGATAATGATAGCCTACCTGCATTGCGAAGGCTATGTGAATAAGCGTTGCTTCAGACCACGGTTTCCCAATTAGTTGAAGACCAATTGGCAAACCTGATTTATCATATCCAACCTACCAAGGAAAATTAGTGCAAATTAGTTTCTTATTCTACTCATATGAAAGTTCGACACTGACAAGTAATGATAAAATCATACAGGAACAGTCACCGCAGGTAATCCCAAAAAGTTTCCAGCTATTGAATATCTAACAAGTGCAGCTAAAAAAAAAAAAAATTGGTTAGAGTCAATCAATTGTTCTTTCATTTAGTATTATCAAAACATGAAAAGATTGAGATTGTTTACATCTAGGTTCAACAAAACTGAAGAAGAAATATGTGGGCTTATGTTATTTCATACCTCCATTTATGTAGTCAAGCTCACCAGTGTTCAGAGCATCATCCAAAATTGTGTATGCAGTAACCCTGTTATGCATGACATCGAGCTTCGTTTAAGTGGAGAGAAACCTAGAAAATCTTATCATGCACTCTGTATCTCTCAAAACCTTAGTATGATGTTGGTATCTAGATGTTATCTAATGTTTCATATGTCATCTACTAAAAACTTAGTTTATGACATTATCTTAGAATTACACTTTATTAAGGAGGAAACAATACCCTATTGTCGGGGAAACAATGACATCTGCCTGAGTAAACAAATTCATGTGGAACTGCATCTGTCGGTTCCTGTAAATAAGTTTAGTTTATGTCAAAAATAAATATTAAACAAATCCACCAAGTAGTATCAGTTAACGTTACCATCAATAGGATATCCAGAAAGGATGCATTATGAGCTTAAAGTTTTGACGTAATTCTCTTCACAATACCTTTTTTAAAAAATTTATTCCTCCTAATAATAAATCGGACAAAGTAAATGATATCAAACAAACATTGAGAAATTATATCCATTTATTTTTATAGAGTTTATGTTTAACCCATATTTTATACCATTTACATGCACATAAAGAACATAAACAAACTTAATTGCAACTCTAACCAATTAACATTTCAACAATTTTCGAGGATACCCAACATCTCTTTCAAAATCTCTACTTGTCTATCATTTTCAGTAATAAGCATAAACCCATCAACTTGATTTTCTATTGTTTTTTTTTCAACAATTGAGGGAATTGATGGACCACTTGGAACCAAATGAAAAATATTTCATGCTGTGGTAGATTGACATGCATTATAATTTTGATTTCAAACTTTCTTCCCTTTAGAGACGTTTGCAACGAACCAAATGCTCATATTATAAATGGTTTAATTCTTCAAATATTTTGGACACTTCTTTATAAGTTTTGAGAATATTTTTAGCAGCATTAAGTAGACTGCAATTGCATTAGGACATATTTTGGCCTAACACATTCATTGTATGAATTATTGTATTGCCCCCGACCGTTTGGATATAGCCATAGGTTGACTTTTTGCCATAATTTTAATCACAAGGACCATAATTTGGCTCTTTGTAGCCATTAGAATGATATTGAGTGTTGAGACAACAATCAAAGTCACTTTTTAGCTTATCATTACCATATTCTGGCTCCTAATTATAAAAATAATAGCTTGAGTTAGTACAAACCATTATATAATCAAAATCATATTAATAGACATAACTTCGCTTGTAGCAATACTGGTTATTTGGGCTATTCAAATAATTATTTTTATCATATACGAATTTTAGCTTTTAGCCATACGACTATTATTATTATTGAATTCATAATAATTATGATGATAACCATAATTTGTCAATCATCCATACTTTGAATTATAGTAGTGGTGACCATATGGATTTGAACTATCATCTTTTTAATTGCTCAAGATGTAACTCTTAGATGAAAATTTCCCTCCTAATGTGTCGTTTATCCCTTATATGTTGCACAATAGTGCTATCACAAAACTAGAAAATTTTAGTATAATGAGAAAATATGTGTATAATCTACTCACAAAAAATCTAATTTCAACTCAAGCAATTACAGAATGGTAAACAAAATGAAAAGTAAAAATTGAAAACAATTTTCAGTAGTTCTTTTTTTCAATTTTGGTTCATGCATTCTCCTTCGTTTCTCCCTCTTTTCTACTACCACCATTCCTCTATCATTTTTCATTCATCATGTCCCTATATTAATTTCCCTTTGACTCTAGTATAAAAAGGAAAACTATAAACTATAAACAAAATGGTTATCAAACATTCCATAAGATTTTAAACTTTTAAAACAAACACTAACGTCTCGAGAGCATAAATAAATTTTCCCATAAAATTACTATGTTTAGTTTTTTTTTTTAAATGTTTTTTTTTCTTTTTATATCAATGCATGTATATTTTTCTTCAATAAAAGAACAACTTTATTAGATAATCTTCAAAAATACAAACTAAGGCACCAACAAGACATCCAAAGCACCAAGAGGGCAACAAAACTAACATGCTAAGAAACAAAACTAAAGTCTACAAAAGCCGCACCAACAAATACTAGCCCTATAATTAAGCATAATCTCAATCAAAGCCCACAAATCCAACATAACTGAAACGCTAAAGCAACCGAGTAGCCTACGTGAACACTATCATGACCACCTAACGAAGTGTCATCCTAGTCATATCCCCACCCAATAGTCTTTAAGGGAAAGTAAAACATGTGATAGAATTGAGTAAAACATAGTTTGCAACAATCTAATTGTGCATAATAAGAAACATAAATGCCAATCCAACAATCATGGCAAAAATAATAATTGGGTAGGTTACATCAAACTCTATCAAATATGAGGTAGAAATAAATTTAGACACGATGAGAAGTGTTAGAGATAGGGTTTTGGAAGAAGAATTTGATTGAGGACATGGCCCAAAAGAGGTGATGGGGAACTTTGATTTGAGCATATTCAAAATGCCCAAGGGACTTATGTTATTTTTCCTATTTAGATCGGTGCACTAGATACTAAGTTCTATCAGGTTTTGACAAGAGTTTAAATTAAGTTATAACTTGAGGCCCAAAACCTTGTGGAATAAGGAAAGGTTTTGAAGCCTATTAAAGTGTCCTATTTATTTCCTTTTTTACGTGAACCATTTTGGTGGGCTTGGAAGATTAGTCAAGTCGGCCCTCGATGATGAGTAGAGACGACTTCACCTAGCCCTATATAAGCTTAAGGCCCTGCTCTCATCAGACAGGTTCTCTAACCCTCATCTTGTCATAAAGAGAGAGCTGAAACAGATTATGAAAGAGAGCAGAAGTCTTGAGCCGTTCATTTTCTTGTTGGAATTGTTGCTACTACGGTTGAATGAGTTTAGAGGTTGTGTACTCAAGAAAGTTGGTGCCAGGTATGTCTTTATGTATTTCAGATTGTGTGAAAGATCGTGAACACGTATATTAAAGAAATATATAGTTGGTATTAGAGCACATGGTTATTTGCACACACTGAAATTGTTTTTCAAGCATGCCTAATACGATTTCTTATCTGTTTATGCCATGATGAGTTTTTGGTTATGTTTAAAATTTGAAGATGGATTAAACATGTTTTCTAAAATATCAAGAATATTAAAGAATATGGAAAAGCATGTTTAATTTGATTTTTCATATCTTCAAAACTTTAAACACGTTTTTTGACCTACTAAATGACCTTAAAATCCTAAAAATACCCATATGTCACAACAAAGCAGTGAGTTCTGTTAATTAGGTCATTCCATATTCCGAAATGTATGCTGCGTCAAAAACAGACCCCTAAAACACTGTTCACGATAGAAGTTACTATTCACTGCAATTTAGGATTTTCTCTCTTGAATTGTGTTTGTTTGGCTATTTTCTGAGCTAGATAGGTACTTGTCTTTGTACTGAGACTCAACAAATTTTTCACAACAAAACCAAACCTAAATACTCCAACCCTAAAGAAATAACCAAAATTGCATCATACCTAAATTGCTCGATAAGTTTCTTCAACAAATAGAATCTATCTTGTAATTTGTTTATGATAGCACATAATAACACGTAATTTGTGTAAGCTATAAGTAATCTCTTGCCACAAAAGTGTGATACTTAATTAAGGAAGCTTGCATATGTTATTTGTTAGTTTTGTGAATAAAGTTAAACAGAAAAAACTGTTTTCTAGTAAAAAATTGAGAATCGGTTTCTTGGAAAGTACTTATGCTTTCTTTTGCAAATCCTTATAGCTTTGAATACTCTCTCAATCAATTTCTTACGAATTGAAAGATTCACTAGATCAAACTTCAAAATATGGACATTTGATTTTAAAGATATTCGCAAAATGAATGAGATCAATTATGATCTCACTTATATTCTTTGTTCATTTATGTATCCTATAGAACGACTCCAAACGTTTGGGAAAACGGAGAAGCATTTGGTTTTTAATAGGTGTCACTTGTGTCAACTTGTCAGGAATGACATTCTAGTAAAGAATATAGCGGAGCTAATTAAGGAGCGGAACGAAGATGAATTGGAGCAAAAAAGGTTAAGGCGCAGCGACGTCGTTGACCTTATGAAGGACCCATATTGATATACACGGTTACGAAGGACAGTTTCAGAAGTCTCAGGAACATTGTTAAGGAACATCCACTAGGTTATGGCATAGACTTTTAGGGCACATTTCAAAAGAAAGAACGAAAATTCTTGTTAAGGAACAAATCTTACCATCACTCACTTTCGGTGATGACGAAATTTGTGTTGAATGTGTTAAAGGAAAACTCACTAAGCCTAAAATGAAAGGTGCAACTAGCAGTAGTGATCTTTTAGAAATCATCCGTACAGACATTTGTGGACCATTCCTCATCAAACAATTGATGGAAATTATTATTTCGTCACCTTCATAGATGACCATTCCCGTTTTGGTTATCTATATCTCATAGCAGAAAATTCTCAACTTTTTGAAATGTTCAAAAAATTTCAAACTGAAGTAGAAAGATAACTTGAGAAAAAAATAAAAATTGTGAGGTCAGACATAGGGGTGAATATTATGGATGTTTGATGAAGGAGGAAGACGTGATAGACCTTTTTACTAGGTATCTACAAGAAAATGGAATAGCTCCTCAGTACACAACGCCATGAATTCTGGAACAGAATGGTGTGACTGTGAGAAGAAACCGAACTTTGAAGGATATGGTTCTTAGCAAGATTTCCAAAACTGATTTGCCTACGCTTTTTGAGAGAGGCGATCAAAACAATATACTATAGAGTGCCTAGTAACTCCGTACCTACGACACCTTTCGAAATTTGAACTACCAGAAAGCCCAGCCTGCGACATCTTCATGTATGGGGTTGCAAGGCTGAAGCTAGAATCTATAACCCTCAAGAAAAGCAGCTCAACCCTAAAACGATTAGCTGTCATTTTATAGGTTATCCCACAAGGTCAAAGGGTTTCAAATTTTACTGTCCAAATTATGGTACCCGAATTGTTGAGACTGGTTGTGTAAAGTTTATAGAGTATGAAGAGAATGGTACTGGGAATGAAGATTTTACTTTTGAAGAAGAAAGAGATATGGCTGTGATTGAGAATGCTGAACTAGATTCTACAACATTGATTCCCATGAGTAATATCGCACCAGCCCCACAGAATGATCAATTGGAGCCTCCACAGTTAGAAGAACCACTTGACCAACAAGAAGAACAAACTGTAGAAAACCCACAACAAGAAAATTCATCCAAACCAATGTCGTTAAGGAGATCTGATAGAACAAGAAGATCTACAGCAATTTCGGATTATGTGTACTTACAGGAAGCAAATTTTGATATTGGAAATGAGGGTGATCCAACAAGTTTTAAAGAAGCTATGGAGAGTCGGAATGCAGACAAATGGAGAGAAGTAATGTTGAATGAACTCGAAAGCATGAAGAATAATCAAGTATGGGAATTGGTTGAACCTCATAAGAGCCAGAAATTGGTAGGCTCGAAATGGGTATTTAAAACAAAAAAGGAGAAGGATGGAAGAATCGAAAGATTTAAGGCTAGATTAGTAGCAAAAGGATTCACCCAAAGGGGAGAAATTGACTACACTGAGATGTTTTCTTCAGTTTCCACCAAAGATTCTTTCCGCATCATTATGGCTTTAGTAGCGTATTATGACCTACTTTTACATCAAATAGATGTGAAAACTGCTTTCCTGAATGAGAAAATTTTATGAGACAACCTAAAGGGTTTGCAAATTAGGGAAAAGAGCATATGGTTTGCAAACTTGACAAGGCAATTTATGGACTGCAGCAAGCAAGGAGGAGGTGGTATTTCAAATTCCATCAAACTATTTCATCTTATAGTTTTGAAGAGAACATAGCCGATCAATGCATTTATATGAAGAAGTGTGGAAGCCGATTTATTTTTCTAGTGATGTATGTCGACGATATACTTTTGGCTACAAATGACCACAATTTACTGAAAGACATTAAGGAGCTACTTTCAAAAAATTTTGAGATGAAGGATTTGAGAGAAGCCGCTTTTGTGTTAGGCATTGAAATTCAGAGAGACCGAGCTACTATTGTTTTAATAACATTGCAGATTGACTCTTGTTAAATCGTAAAGGGGTACATGTACTGAAAAGTATAAAGATTCACAATACGGATCAGTACATATTAAGGTTCGCGTTGGTAGGTACATTATATGATTGTGGATGACCTATTTTTAATAAAGAGAGCAGTGCTTGTCTATAGTTCGTTTTGTCTAATTGCTTTTCACTATAGCTTGAAGGGAATGACTTAACTGTTTTAAACTCATGGCCAATAAAGAGTATCAAACCTTTTGGAACACAGAAGCTTAGTGCTCTAGTGCTTGATCTAGTGGGAGAATGTTATGTTTCCTATTTAGATCGGAGCACTAGATACTAAGTTATATCAGGTTTTGATAAGAGTTTAAATTAAGTTATACCTTGAGGCCAAAACCTTGTGGAATAAGGAAATGTTTTGAAGCCTATTAAAGGCTCCTATTTATTTCCTTTTTTGCGTGAACCGTTTTGGTGGGCTTGGAAGATTAGTCAAGTCGGCCCTCGGTGATGAGTAGAGACGACTTGACCTAGCTCTATATAAGCTTAAGGCCCTGCTCTCATCAGACATGTTCTCTAACCCTAATATCATTATAAAGAGAGAGCTTAAACAAATTCTAAGATAGAGCAGAAGACTTGAGCTATTCCTGTTCTTGCTTGGATTGTTGCTGTTGCGGATGAATGAGTTCAAAGGTCGTGTGTACTCAAGAAAGATGGAGCCAAGTATGCGTATTTCAAATTGCGTGAAAGATCATGAACATGCATATTAAAGAAATCTAACAACTTATTCACTTACCCAAAATAAAATGGAAGATGAGAGGACAGGAGAGAAGAGGAGAGGAGAAGGAAGGAGGGGTAGTGATGGTTCTTCCTCCTCCCATATCTATTGAGTTTTTTATTTGGGAATCAGAGAGACGGAGATAGTGCGGCTAGGAATTTTTTACAATGTCTTTTATTCACCCTATGTATGTATTGTTATTCATTTCTCATCAACATTGTGTATCTCTTTTCATAATCTCATTTCCACTTTCCTTTTTTTTTTTTCTTTTTTTTTTTCTTCATCTCCGATAAGCAACAGCCACACCACCCTTCTAAATTCTAGACCATTAGAGTAAGGAACAACATGTTGATTGCTCCTTTTTATGTACATTTTTTTTTTCTGCTTACATTTATATATATATATATATATATATATATATTTTAAAACTATATAAAAACATGACTGATGTAGAACATATTATGGAGGAGATTGAGGAGTAATTGGAATGACACGCACGCCAGAACAACAAACAACATGGGCCATGAGCTCTAATTTGGCCTATTATCCGCTATTTTGAAGAGAATGGCCAGATGAGTCAAACTCACTACTTCACCATGATTTATGGGGCTCAACATTTAAAGTTTTGAGGTCGTTTTTGGATCTGTGTTACTTTTGGTTTTATACTTTAATTAGGAGTCCAAGTGATCCTAGGGTTGGAGGTAGTATTTATTTCAACTTTAGCTAAGTGATTAGAGTTGTTATCCCTATTTTCTTTATCAATAACCTTTGAGGCTTTTTCAAATGTTTGGTGGATTTAGGGATGGCAAAAATCTCTGTTGGGTTGGGTCTTTGGCCCTAGCGGGGGAAGATTTTTAGGGGGTAGGTACAGGGATCCCTTAATTTTAAAATTTCCTGTTTGAGGACGAGCTATGGATGATATTGTTATCCCTATCTTCGAACCCGGCCTGATAAGTGATATATTTATTTTACTTAATAAATATATAATATGAAGCAAAAAGTTACCCAATATAGCAGTACTAAACCTCCAACTACAAAATAAAGGGCAAGTATTATTTGATGAAGCTATTTTAGTCATTATAATTTTTATAAACCTTCCCCCATATTATTTGATGAAGCTACAGTGCTACAATTTTAAGCTTTTTTTTTTTTTTTTTTTTTGGGGGGTTTGTTTTTTCATCTTTTCTACTTGTGGCTTTTAATATGCTACAGAGTTCTTATCGAGGATAGGGATGGTATTGTCATACCCATGACAAACTCATACGCCCCTGCACATATGATGAATTTTTAAGCCTAATATGTGGACAATACATATTAGGTGACGTGGAGCACGTGTGACCGTTGGACTTTCACACGTGGGCAACCCGCTCTGATACTATGAAGGAAGTTGAGGTTCCACCCCAAAATCAATTGGTGATGGAGAGTGTAGCCCAACACCTTATAAGTCCTTACTAAGTTTCTCAACTTTCCAATGTGAGACATTCTTCACATTCTCACAGATTCCAGTCCTTATGTGTTCATAACCTATTGTTTGATTGCCTAGAATTGTTAGGGTGTGTCGATTACATGTTTTTCTATACAACAATAAATATATTAAAATAAAAATAAAAGCATTTGAATTGTCAAAAAAAAACAAAACAAAACAAAACAAAAGAATGATCCTTCTACAATAACAAAAATCTTTAGGATGAATTTCAACAAAAAGAGAACTTTACAATGAAACAAACGTCGATTAGAAAAATACATGTTATTATAATTTCAAAGTGTAAACAAAAACAAAAGTGAAAATTTGAGAAAGTTTAGGTAGTGTTTTCAAATCTATGTCATATTCAGACAGTGGTCAAGTTCCAAAAATAAGAGTAGCAAAAGAGGTGGTTGTATCACTCGTAAAAGATGATGGAAAAGCAATCACAGTTCGACTTTTAGTTTGCAATTGGTAGATAATTAAAGAGGACAGCATGCCAGCATCTGAAGTTGCAAGAACTTAAATGAGGGACAAGGGTGCTGAAAAGGCCCGTGAGGCATTGAATTTGTGGCAAAAGAAAACATACAGCTATGGCAGCTAGGATGTGATAGGGTTTAGGTTTATAGACGCAGTGTTATTATTATTATTTTTATCTGTATAAATAAAGGATCAGTGTCCCTTTTCAAGAACAGTCGTATTTGAAACTTCTAGCAGTCAGTATATTTTCCAAAGAATGGTACTTTTTGGTATTGCTAATTAAGAAGCACATACCTAATTTTCTGAGCCTTTATATAGTCTTTACTGCTGAAAGCACCATACACAGCAAGTGCTACCCTTGCATCCCATCCTAACTCTTTGAAATCCCTATTTTGATGAGTTTGTAATGTCAGCATTTGGATTTATTGCCTGTTAGAAGAGGATAGTTGGGAGAAAATCGGGGTGGTCAACAACATACAGCTTTTCCAGAAACGAACTAAGCGAAGTGCTACACTCCGATCCGATCGTTACATAATGTGCTAGGCGCATCATCTCTATCTCTGGTATGGTCACCTCTACAGTCTTACAGATGAAGAAGAAAATCAAAACGTTAGGACGTAGTCTATACAGTCTTTATCGATTATATTATATCATGAAAAGCGTATAATTTCTTATATTGCTTCCAAAGCAAGCAATGGACTGCCGGTACCTTCCAACCATATTGCTTCTGAAGCCTTTCCAGAGCATTTGAACAGCATTCTCTGATATCATCACTGCAATCATTAAACCACTAATTGATCCAATTAGTGGTTTCACAAGCAAATCACTGAATATTAGAAGGAACTCACATTTAATATATAGCAATGATTTATCATTGACCATAGAAATGTAACTTTGATCATACATGTGACCAGGTTGAGAACAGGTCACTAACCTCGCCATACTTCGCCAATTTGATACCAGATATCGGTTTAGTTGAGTTCAGCAGAGGAAAATTTACTTTGGGCTGGAACAGAGATAGACATTTAAGGTGAAGAAAGGGGACCGTTAAGTCTACTATGAAAAACAAATAAGTTTGTAATCTAATTAATTAATACTTAAAACAGAGAGATTTTCTGTTTGGTAACAAATAGTTATAATAAATTTGCAGAACAACATTCTTACCGATGCAGAAAGTAGACGTGGTGGAAGTTGGCAACTAATAGCTGCATAGCTGCAGATAGGTAAAAGCTTTAACATCAAGCTTATACAAGGCATTTAAGAAAAGCATATGAAAAAGAATACTGACACTATAAATGCATCCTCAACAGTGCCTGCTAGTATTCCAACCATTCCAACTGTCCAATTCAGAGGAAGAACACTAAAGAAAAAACCAAATCAGTCTGTAAGACTGTAAAGATGGTAATAAACCTTCAAACGACTACTAGAAAAATATTGAAAGACTAATTTACCCAGAATGAGGCACTCGTCCGAATGTTGGTTTCAAGCCAACAACACCACAAAGAGCTGCAGGCATCCGTACCGATCCTAATCATACATTAGACATGAAATACACCTGTCAGTTACTTCGCGATATTCATATCTAACACTCACACACATGCATGTTTGAGCACGAGTTTGCTAAATTTCCTACAGCAATCATAGAGAAGAGGCAATCAGCCATATGTGAAGATTGCACATTAAAAGGATGAGTAAATATAATGATGTTGAACCCCAAGTCTCTGAAAAATCAGGTAAAACGACTACTGTTAGATTAAAACATGAATTTCTTTTATGGGAGAAGTTACCTCCTCCATCAACACCAAGAGCAACAGGGCACAATCCGGAGGCAACAACTGCAGCAGATCCGCTAGAGGAACCTCCAGAGATCTTGCTGCGGCTGTATGGATTTCTAGTTGCCCTACAGGACAGCATATAAAACATTAACATGCTTATTATAGTGGTTGAGATCTCGGAATTAATTGAGCAAAGAAAATGATAGGGAAAATTTTGCTACAAAAAGGGCACGTAGCCTGGTAAATCATGTCATCAGTTGATATGGACTCAGAGCAGAACAGAATATTGATATGAATGGCTGACCTCAATATAGGATAAAGCATTATTCAGTTTCTGGAAAACAATGTGGGGTTTTCTTACCCATAATGGGGATTTATCCCGCTTGTTCCAGCTCCAAGTTCATGCATATTGGTTTTCCCAACAAGTACAGCACCACATAGTCTGAGGCACTTAACGCAGCATGCATCATCTGTACAGGGTCTTAGGTTGTGCAGCCACTTTGTACCTCCTAGTAAAGTCAGTTTTTAGATTGCAAAACTATTACTCATATATGAACTAAAAAACTCATTGTTATAATGCATACGATACGAATATTGGGTTGACATGTATAAATAATACTGTCACTGGAAAACCTGAAATGTAAGGTACCTGTAGTTGGGTATGGTAAGCAATCTATTTCATCCTTGATTGCAATTGGGACCCCATCAAGAGCTGAAATAGGAACTCCTGGAGAGGAACCAGAATGCGGACGGTATAAGAATGTATAGCAGGGCTTGATCCAACATTTTGTAAATGAAATACCAACATTAACATAGATAATGGAGATCCACTGTAGAAGTACAAAATATGTTATTTATTAGGTTACAAAGTAACAGTTAGCTCATATTCTTTGACATGCTTTCAAAAACAAGAGATACTGAGTTCAAATACTTGCAATTGAAACTTCCCAAGTTATGTTGAACTCCACAACCATTGTAGAAAGCATTTCATGACAAGGGAGCTGTTCTAGCTTCTGCTTACTATTACCATAGGAAGTACAGTAGTCAAGCATTCCTAATTTGATCTCAAATGCAGGTGTACTATTAATGTGTTTAAGAATACAATTTAGTCTTTACAAGTACCTTGTTCATACCGAAGAGTTGATTCAGTTGCTTGCTTTAGAATATCATCAGCTTTGTAGTTGATAAAGAATGACATCTGTAATGGTGGAGTGGAAGATTCATGGATGGCAGCTATAAGGTGCTCTGCAACCTGTAGAAGTAACAGAAAAAAAAGCAAAAAACAAAAAGCCACAGGAGGGTATGAAAGTATAGAATACAGTTTCTTTTCAATTTTTGTTAGGAACTTGTCACTAGATAAGTAAAGGTAAGAGTCCGAACAAAAACATAAAATTGGGTAAATAACCTCTTATATGTCTCTTTGGGATTTGGCTAAGATCAACTCAAATCGCTCTGAAAACAATTTACTGATATGTACAGAGTGCGCAAATAACAGTTATAAAAAAAGGTGTCAAAAATATGACATACCGTTCGAGGAGTTATTTCTCCAGAGGTATAGGCTCTTGAATAATCCGATATTGTCCAATGACGAAAAGAAAATTTTGAACCATTTAATGTTTTTTCTAAGGACACAGGCAGACATTCAATTGCCTGTTGAACTAGTTCGGGTGGAGACAAATCAGACCCTACTTGTTTGACATCTTGTTCTTCTTTATCTGCATTCACAAGCTTAAGTTAAAATTAAAAGAAAATGTATATTCTCATTTCAAATTCCAGAGTGAGAGCTAAAATTTATCAGGTGCGTAAAACCTATTTGTAAGACAACAGATGATTAAATTTGAAATGTAAGTGCCAGTTTACACAATCAAATCAGATTCCATCAAGGTGTCAGGTGAATAACCTCCATTTTGAATAAGCTTCAGCTTTTGTAGCAGCTGATAAATTTTCATTTGTAATTGGTACCTTAGCATAACAAATGTACATTTAATTGATGGCTTATTGATATTCTGATACAAAGTGATAAACCAGTTACTTTCAGCAAGATTTAGGGGTAAAGACAAGGTCAAGAATACATACCATCAAAAGGATGTAGGGGAACATAGACGGGTGGCTCCTCCAGCTCAGCGTTTGTGACCAGCTGCAAAGTTCAAAGACATTGTTGGCAATTTAGAAGCTATTTCCTTGATTATTTCATTGAATTGCAGAACTAATTGTGCATAAGTGACTTAATATTCCAGGCCCTGCAAAAATATTTCCAATTACTAGACTTCGAGTATTTTTGTTTGGTTCTCATTCCTCATAGTTGTTAATTGGAAAGAATAGGAACAACATTCCTTTCAATACCAAGAACAACAAGGAGGTCAGTGAAATTTCAGCTAAATTCTATTTGCACCGAAGTTTTTATGGCAAAAGTACGTGGCACCGGTGTTGTGCAATTTTTATGTTGATGTAAGTAATGGTGGATTCTACAGGGTGAATTATCATAGAGTTGGCATTCTACAGGGTGTACCTTATTACTGCAATAAAAAATTACTGCAAAAGGTTATATCATAAAGTCCTGTGAATGGACCTAACGTACTGCTTAGATGCATTACCGCAGAAACCTCATAACTTGAAATGAGACACAAATAAAAAGCATGTGTGTACCTTATGAATTAAGTTATCCCGTTTCAGTATAAACAATAGCAAGGTCCCAAAGATCCGTGACTCCAAAAACCAGGCAAACACTTTGACCAGGAATCCAGCCATACGAGGAGCTGCAGAACAAATGACATTTAGTTATAATTTGAAGAAATCAAACAGTTATAAATTTGATTAAAGTACATGCTTCAATACAACAGATTGAAGAAAATCAGCCACAGAAAACACACATGGAACAAGCAAATCCAGCTTTTCTTTATTTTTATTTTTTTAAAAAAAACCAAAATCAAATTGTGAGTTATTCCATGTACTAGTCTTTCTGAACAACCGGTGAAGACCTGTCTAAACATGATCAATTAAAACAATTTATGTCAATGATCAGTTCCATACTCAGCGAATGTGTTGATATTTTATAATAAAATTCGAGTGATAAAAAGAAAAATGGATAAAAGGGGAAACTCAACCTGACAATACAAGCTTAAAAATTCCTATGGACTTCTTACTTCATGTATCTAACAACCGTGATTGGTTGGGCAAGACCTGTGATCCGTATAGGCGAAAGACAGCAGAAAAGAAAAGAAAAGCAAAAACAATATTGATCTAAGAGTTACTGATTAGCTTTTATAATTTCATTGCTTATTATAGTATCTGTAATTAGCAATTCATTCAGCAGAAAAGTTACTGATTAAGCTAGTGTTTACCAAAAAGCAAAAACTGATTACTAATCAACAATCTCAGAAAGACAGGACTTTGAATTGATATGAAAAAGTAAGTACGTGCCTTTGACATTGGCTCGCAAATAGAGTTCAGAGCTGGCAGGAGTTAGATCAACATCCTTTGCAGGCTTGAAAACCACATGCGCTTCATTCTTGAACAACAACCCCATTCTCAAAATTAAACTCCTCTGGTTTTGGACAATGTAAACCTAATTATTTCATATCTTTATAGGGAGGGAGGGAGGGAGAGAGGGAGAAGAAAAAGAGGGATGGCGGAGAAGGCAAGGCCTGTAAATTATAATCTATGTATTCTATATTCTATATATTATAGAGAGGGAGGAGGGGGGAAGAGCTAAGAAAGATCCTAACATTCAACTACCCTTTATTCACGGATAATAACAGTGAGTGAGAGTAAAAGTTATATATATATATATATATATATATATATATATATATATTGGTTGGAGGGTTTAGGGAGGGAGAAATGAAAGAGTTGCTTTCAGAAGGTTTTGGAATTTAAAACTCCACACAACAATGGAAGATGAAACTTTTTTTCTTTTCCCGGGAAAAGCACATTTTCTCAACCAGCCTCTATTATTTTGCTTATTGTTATGGATTCTTGTCAACCACGTACGCCCACTCTATCATATAATTATTAATAATGCGTGCACAGTTGGATGGAGAGCTGGTAAAGATTATGACATTTCATTCAATAATGCAAATTTCATCTTCTGTCACTCAACTGTCTTTTATATTGTTTCTATTCTACATTCCTACCAAATTTCATCACCTGATTAATGGGTGCAAATCCACAATTCAATATTTCTAAACTTCAAATATTAAAACTTTAACATTGATTTTTAAATTCAAAACTTTATCTTAAAATTGAATTTGAGGCAGATCATGTGGGTTAGGCTAATTGGCCAAGGCAGCCTCCTCCCCCTTCCCACAGCGCACTAAGTGCCAGTTTGGTATTGCTTATTTGGGGTGATAAGTGATTTTTTAAAAAATTTGGGAAGCACAGCCCGTTTGGTAAAACTATGAGAAAATCACTTATTGTTAAAAATTGCCGTGAGAGAAAGCTATAAGGAAAAGCAGCTAATGAAGTGCTTTCATTTTCTGATTATGCAGGAATCAGTTTCAAAAAGGCGCTAGGTTTAATGATTATACTGCAATTATTTTCTGATTATGTGCGAATTAGTACCAACAACACTTTTAACAAAAAATTTACCAAACGCCAAACTGCTTTCTATTACAGCTGATTTCTCTCATAGCAAATTTGACAGCGATTATTTTCACAGCACAGCAATGCCAAACTAGCCCTTAGATTAAATTAATTTAGTTAGGTTATTGCTTATATATAAAAATAAAAAAAATCAATTTGAGAATTTAGAACTCCAACCTCAAATTCCCAAACTCAAACCAGAATCTTGATACTCCTCGTATGATTCAAACACTTAAATGTATGTGGTCCCTAACCTTTTTTTTTTTTTTTTTTTTTTTTTTTTTTGTGGTTGTGGTCCTAACAACGCATCTTGTTGCTAATGCCATTGATCAGCAAACGCAACTTGAGCGGGCATCTAAATTTTCATTTTATAAATTTATGTTTTTTTAAAATTATTTTCAAGTATAAAATCTGCTTTAACTAATTAAGGTATTGTGGATAATTTAAGCAATAACTTTCTTATGTATTTGTAGTCTTGTGAGTTTAGTTTAATTTAAGTTAATCTATTAGTCAAGTTAATTTAGGGTCACATTAATCATGTTTTAAACGAAGTTTCTTTGCTTGAAATGCAAATTGTTCATCCTCCTAACTTTGTTGATGTGCCTCTTGAGATTCGGTTCAACATGAGATAATATCATTTTTTTTCAAGGTCACTTTGCAAGTAATTTCTAATTTGAATATATCATTTAAAAGATAATTTTATTATATTTGCTTATAATGGAAAAGCAAAAGGTAAAATAAAATGAAATGAAATGAGAAACAGACACCAAACAATTTTCAGTTTTTATTTTTCCTTATTTCATTTGTAAACTAAAAGAGTTATTAATTTGTTTCTTAAAAATAATGCAAAACTAAAATGTTAAATGATGCTACCAAATGAGGCCTTAAGAAACCATTACCTAACTAACAAGGCTTAATTAATGTTTGCCCTTTGTACTTTCACTCAAATTTCACTTTCCCTTTTACAATCTCAAGTGACTCAATTTGCCCCACGTCGTTTTTCCTTGTTTCGCGTTACTCTATTCCATCAACTCAATTAAATATCTGTTAATTTGGTTGACATAGCACGAATGGATGCCCAATTTGTTGGTTACATGTAAGCAATACATATTTAAAAAATTAAATTAAATTATTTCAATTCAGTTATTAATATTGTAACATTTCAAAAATATTAAAGTTATTTATCATGTTTAGTTCACGTGGACCAATGGTGTGTTAGTTGGCCTTTGATGTGCTCCTAAGAGGTCCTGGGTTCAAGTCCTCATGGTACCCATGTGTGTGAGTTTCCTCTCTTCTTCTCCTAGCATGTGCCAAATAAAAAAAATTTCTTCAGCCAAATTAAATGTTTTTTTTAGAACCAATTGACATAATGGGGTTACACCAAAATAAAGGCACATGAAGCAGAATGAGACGGCTAATCAATTAGTGTGGTCCTTTATATTTTGGTCAATGCATAATTTTGGTATATGATGTCGCATTCCAACATAACTTTTGTTAGATTTGGTAACGTGTCATCACATGACAAACTTTAAATGTATATTTTTATCAAAATATAACTCTTTTTTGTCCTAAAAACTCATGTTTTGCTCAACAAAGTTTTATGCTCTCCATTTATGGTTTTACATTTGAGTTCTATCAAGAGAACATAGAGTCTTGTTCAGCAAATACATTAGATTTATTTTTTGTCGTGGGTGGATAGATTGTATTTTGATGAATTGATCAAGTGTCATTGATAAGCTTATATTTTATATACATTTTGTGCATCTTTTACCTATTTACTAGTTGTTATTCTTAGATTAAATTGTTTGTTTTATTATATTTTGTTAGAATTGTGAAGGATTTGTGAAAATATGAGAAATTGAGCTCAAAAAAACAAGAAAATGAAGATTGGAGATTAATTGAAAAGATGCCGAAAAGCACAAGAAGAGGAGCTGAGATTTTTTGCCAATCAACTTTTTTGCTCTCGTAGAAGGTTTTTGATGGAACATCAACTTTTTAGAATAATTTTAGCGCAAGGACAATTGGAGAAGAAAGTTAAGACATTGAAGATCATTGTGTCAAATTTCATAATTTTCTAATAGGCCAATGCTCCAGAATTGCAAGTCAGCCTAAGTTGAAATCCCATCAAAACTACACTACTGTGGAAGATTGAAGAGTTGAAGACTTTCTCGATTTTTCCTAGTGGTGTGCGATATATACCTGGAAAGCTAAGAGATAAAGCTATAATTCCCTTCTTCTTTTTTCTTTTCTTTTTTTCAGAAGTGGAAGAAACCCATAATGTGTGTCCAAGTTGGATGACGTGTTTCTCAGTCAAAGAAGGATTTTGTCTTAGTTTGTTTCCTTAATTGTTTAGGATTTTGTTTTGTTTTAGGAGAGTTTTTCGGGACCTTTTTAAAGTAATGTTTAGTTATAAGCCCACCCTAAGATCTCTCAATCCTAACATCATCCAATTCCTCGACACTCTTACCCATAGCCGACACATCCTAAGGAGAAGAAGAGGAGAGCTAGTGCAACCTTGGCCTTCTACTTGGAGCATTCGGCGCCTTTCATGTCTTCATCAATCATCATGTTTCTCCATAAGTCTTTCATTACTAATTTATTTTTACTAGGGCTTCGATGTAGCCTAGCTATGAATACTTAAATTATTTCATATTGTTAGTTCTATTTATCTATGCATGTTGAGTGCTTGTTACCATTCTTAATGCTTTCAATTAATTGGTCACTAATTGCATGATTGGAAGAATTGAGTTAAGACCGGAATGAGAGGCCTAATAAATAGCTTCTTGTAAAAAGGCCACAAATTACATAACTGGCTCGGAAAAAAAGAGTGTTACTAAATGAACCTTAAAATTAACTTAGTACACCCTGATAACCAGGCAAGTAAGAACAGAGGAAATGAAGAAGAGAGGAAATGAAGAAGAAACTAAAAGGTTCTGGATTTCTTTATTGATTTTCTCTATTGATTTAATATAATATTAACTGGACATAGACCCATCTGGATTTTTCATGACTTTGTAAACCCTGAGCAACCAACCGTACTTTATATCTAGACAGAGACCCATATGGATTTTTCATGACTTTGTAAATCCACTTACTACCAATGATATTTCTGTTTGGTGGAGGAGGCACTAAAACCCAAGTGCCTTGACTTGTAAGAGCATCAAATTCCTCTTTCATAGCTTGTTGCTAGTGAGGTTGAGAAGCAGCCAATCTAAAATGAGAAGGCTCACTGGTATATGTAATACGAGCGATACAAGTAACACCAAAGAAGAAGTGATCGATGGACTTTGTGTAATGAGCAACATTAGAGTAATATTTTTTGGATACTATACCATCCTTGAGTCTAGTTGTCATAGGATGAACACTCTGAACCAAATATGATTGACAGGTTACAGAAGTAGAGCGAGAAGCTTGATGTAGATGACCGTTATCAGGAGGAGAAGAAGAGCTCATAGGGAGTATCACTTGTAATTGTGCATCTGTAAGGACAGGCAACATAATGGAACGGCAAGGAGGAGTAGTAGATGAAGTAGAATCCTATAGAGATGTAAGTAAGAATGGTGGTAGAGATGACTAAGGTGGGATATTAGTAGAATCTGTGGTTAGGGCAGGGCCTATAGGTAAAACTACTGGAAGAAGCAAAGGAGAACTAGGCACTGGAGAAGAACCTGAGGTATGGGTTGAGTGCATCAGCTTAAAAGGAAACACAATCTCATCATGAACAACATGCCTAGACAAAAATAATCTCCATGAATCTCTGTTATAGCATATAACTCCTTTATAACCATTAGCATATCCAAGAAAGATGCATTGACAAGTCCTAGGCTGCAATTTGTTATCATTATAAGGTCTAAGATATGGAAACACAGTAGACCCAAAAACCTGTAGGGACTGTAACTCAAGTGGTTTTTGAAACAATTTTTGATAAGGTGAACGAAATCCCAAAGTCCTAGAAGGCATTCAATTGATCAAAAAACTAGCATGTAGACAGGCATGTGACCAATACTTAAGAGGTAAAGCTGATGTAGTCATCAAGGTCACAGAAGTCTCAATTTATGCCTATTTTTTCGTTCCACTAACCCATTTTGTTGGGGAGTGTAATGACAAGACACCTGATGCAATATCCCTTTAGATGTCAAAACTTGTTTAAACAAATGACTTTGATATGCTCCTCCCCCATCAGTTTGCAATATCTTAGTAGAAGCAGAAAATTGGGTAGATATGAAGGCATGAAACTTAACAAAAGTAGAGTAAAAGTCTGATTTATTGATAAGAGGAAACATCCAGATAAATTTGGTATACAGTCATCAACAAACATTACAAAATATCAATAATCCTCAATGGATACAACTGGAGATGGACCTCAAATATCACTATGAAATTTATGAAAGGGACGTACTACTTTGTCAAAACTTACTTCCCTTTTGGTAACATTTTCGGATAATATTTTCAATGGATATTTTTTGAAAATGAAAATGAGAAAATAAATTTGCACTTTCAAGATCCGAGAATGAGTATGGTAGCTGAATTAAAAAACAAATTTAGAAAACTAAAAAACTAAAAACGTTTCTTGTAGTACAATTTGAAGAGAAATAAAGAATATTGTATCTTGTAATAAATATGTGAACTATTTTTCTAACACATTTTTGTTAATGTTCTCATCTAGGAAAAAAAAAAAAGTAATACAATTTAAAAAATAGAATAAAATTCTAATATATAAAAAAACTAAAAAACATCTTAGCAAAATAAAAGAAAATATTCTTATGTATTACTCTTATAACCTTTAGTTTAAAAAATATATACAATTAAAAAATATATCATGGTCTAAGTAAATAGAGTAATGAAGTGCAACGAAAAAGGAAAAACAATTGACAAAAAATATCTCATCCATATAAAAAATATAATAAAATTCTATTGTTAAAAATATCTCATCCCCCACCTCTCAACGCTCTGGTTCGTTCTGGTTCTCTCTCTCTCTCTCTCTCTCTCTCTCTCTCTCTCTCTCTCTCTCAACTCTTCTAAGAAAATCACAGATCTTAAAGGACATATATGTTATGGAGATTACAATAGAAGCAAGACTTAGAATAGCTGCTCTCTCTTCATGGTCTCTGTGGGTTATCCTTCAATAGTAGTTGTTGCAAGAGAAATGAACAGTCTTGTTGTGAGGAGACTGAGAGCCAACGTCCAAGATATGTGTAAGGCGCAGAGAGAGAAGTTACAACTTAAAGTTCAAAGAAAAAATCAAGAATAGCCGCATTTTTTGTGTTTTCAGAATGCGCTGAAAACGTCGATGTATCGTTTTCAATATTTGTACATGGATATGAATCTGTTTTCGAAAAACAGATTCCGTGTTTTGTGAAAACAGCGGGCTGAACGCATGTTCTTAGCCTCATTGCCCTCTTGGCAATCACTACTGTCATTATCCATTTTGACAGGTGAACATGATTTCCTACATAGCAATTATTGATTCATCTCACAATTGCTAATAACGGGCCTCACTTAAGAGTCATATATTAAGTAGGACACAGTTGGATCGGAAACCATGAATCTCAGTAAAACTCATGCATGAGAATGAGAATAAACTACCATCTTCATTATAATCAAGCAGCTAGGCAAGATGAAGCATGATTTCATCCTCTCCGTATCCATTTAATATCATTTCTTGGAGGCAACAAGTTTGCTCAACTAAATTAGATCAGAGACAAAACCATTTCCTCAGCACGTGTATGTTGCATACACATAAGAACAGTTTTAAAACTACAAATGAACAAATGCATTACAGACAAGCACATGTGCAAAGATGTTACCCAACTGATTTCCATCAATGACCAGAAGCAAGCAGGACATCTCAAATCTTTCCAGAAAATGAGAAAACAAACTGAAATGCTGTAGATGCAAGAGAAATATACTTTTCGCTTTATGATTGGGCTATAAATAAGAATCATAGTTTTCTTTTCTTTGTTTAATAATTAAAAACAATCAAGGTAAAATTGAGTCTAATATTTGACAACACTTAAGAGAGAATCAAAAATCAATTACATACTTTGAAGTTTGGACGGCGGCTTTGTGGGTTAAGCAGTAAGTTTGGCAGCAAGGTGAGTTTGGTGGACTGATAGTGTTCAACAGCCAACTCTCGAATGGATTTGGTGTTGTGTGATAGAGTGTATTAGGGTATATCATGGATATTTTTGGTAGTCAAATAGGGTATACTTAGTTAATTTTACATTTTGATTTATATATTAAGATGTACTTAGATCATAGAATGTACTCAGTTAATTTTAGAATTCGTTTAACAACAGCTACGCATTCCGAAAGTTTCGCAAAGTCGTGCAATTATGCTTTTGTTGCTGCTTGTGAGTATACTTCCATGCAGTATGAAATTTGCAGTAAGCCGAGGCTAGAAGAGATACATTTGGATTAGCGTTGATCCTTGGAGGGTGATTTTACTTTCATAAAGAATTGCTTTTCTTCTTATAATGTTCTGCTTGTGTAGAAAGAGACTCAAAGCAATGAAGTGGTTGAAAGTACTTTAAATCTTATGTATATTACCATACCTTCTTTCAACATTGCCACTACGTCCACGTATGTAAATACAAACTGTTGATTCACGGGCATTGAATCTACAGCACCAAAAAAAAATATACCTGCTCTAGCTCTACAATGAAAACTTGAAACTATATTTTTTTTTCCCTTCCAAATTTTCTTATTATAATTCTTTAATTATTTTTCATATTGTGTCCCGCTCTTACCTCTGGCAAAAAGTTATCCAAATCCATTAAAGCCCTTTTTGCTGATAACAGTAACAGAGGACAATCCGCCATCACCAAACTTTAAGGATTTCGTCAATTATCTGCTGCTTTCAAAATTTATACTACCCTTGCAGTATTCAGGTTTGGGTGTAAATTATGTGGTTCCGCACTATTTACGTGGCACTGCATTCCTTCTTCAATGAGCTCTGGTGGGCTCTCAGAGTCCACCAGGATGTCCTCCAGAGTCGAAAGTGACTTCAACTGTTGGCCAAGAGATGCAATTGTTTTCTGGCACTCCGCAAATCTATTCGCAGCCAATGCTAGTTCTTTCTCCTGCCACAGACAAGACACGTCAAAATCCGCATACATGAAGAATAATAGATAGATGTAACATCATAATCTTTCATTTCTTATTTCAGAATTGCACATAGCTTGTCGTGTCATTAGATGCAAGTCAACCAAAGACTTGTTATGGACCTCACATTACTTACATAATTCACAAAAAAAGAATTGGCTTCTATACTTGCAAAATCTGTACACAAGTATGATTTGAAAAATACCTTGTTTAATTAAAAGTTAGGTAGTAGAAGTACATTTTCATGTTCAGCTTGAACTTTAATCAAGAAAGTATCTAAGAATTACTAAGATTAAAAGCCCTTTCCTTCTTTTTCACCTTTGTGACAAAGTTTGAAGTCTCAACTCAAACCAACTAACTTACAGGAGGGCAAAGAGAATTTGTTTCACCATAAACATCAGTTTGCTTATTGCATAAATTAAGATAAAGCGTAATATGGACTATTTTGGGAATATATTAATTTAAAGTGAATATCCAGAGGCTTGCAAGTATGGTCATACTTAGATGACCGTGCCCACAAGATTCATAGTTAATTGCAAAAAAGGCTTTACATATATTTGGTTTCCTTGCATGTACGGGTTCGACTCTATATCTGGGGTTTAAGAAGCAACCCAAGATGATAGGACATATTTTTGTCATAAACAAAACCTGGATCCACTGTGATCCTTGCCTCCTGATGACCAAAAGTCCTTGAGGGGATAAGTATCTGGTAATGTTAATATTGTGGCTCACTCCAATCTCCTGGGTTTTTTTCCGCTTAAACAGAGGTCATATTTTAGCAGTAATCAAATCTTGGGTCCAGTATGACTTTTGCCTCTTGCAAAGAAAATGAGGGAATACGTATCTAATCATGCTAATATCACAGCTCATTTCACTCTACTGGGCATTATTTCCTTACATGGAATTGATTTGATCATCATATGCCGTCACGGGGAAAAAGATGGCTGTGTCAGGGATCCTAAATACTCTCAACTTTTTATGTCCCACAAAGGGTAAACAGAAGTGACCTAGGTGTCTTCATTGGCCTTAATGAGTCCTGTGCAGGTATTAGGATCAGTTGGAGGTACCCTTGTCATGTGTCGTCCAACCTGTTCCAAGCAGCTAAACTTTGGGACCAATCCATTTAATCACAACACATATGTCATTGAGAGTGGTGTCTCTACCAAAAGATCCCAACATAGGTTGTGCTTCAGCTGCTTGTCTGCAACCTTAGAGGACACTTGCCTTGACTGGCTTTGTCCAGTCATGGGTTTGTGCCATATCCAACTCGAGATCTTTCAACCATCCTGTACTTATTCGGGCCACAAGAAGAGTTACTCCATCTGGGCATACTGTGATGACGTAACCCACAGTAATTTTGTATGCAAACATGTTGTCAGAGGATAATGATGAGGAAGGAGCAGATTTATATGGTGTTTAGCACCATGAACCTTTGGGTTCATTTCATCATCATCCTTTCCATAATCCCCATCATACTGTGTCAAACTATTTGAACTCTCATCTTTCATTCTTTTCAATTATATGAGACTCTCCAATCAGATCTATTTTTTTCAGATCGTTTCATATTACTTCTTCCCATGTTATTCATGGCCCTGTACTACCAGTCTTAGTTTGATTAAAGTACTTCTAATGGTATACATTTGTATATTATCCAAATCCCACTAAAGCCTAACTCTTCTTATACTATCCCTAGCACGTCCCATTGTATATCCAATATATAGACTTCCAGATTTCTTTTCTACCCAATCCTACCATCGATCTAGCATTCTCATTTTTGCTACATTGTTTTGATTTTTCCTTCAACTCCAACATTTATAGTTACTATTAACTGAAAATTGGTTTTTGTACTAGATATTAGTTTCTTTAGCATATCTAAAATAAGATAGTCACCAAGTTTTAGCGTGTCCAAGCAAACTAACCTGCTTTATCTTCAATTCACCATTAGTACTGGCCAACCGCTGGAGCTCAACCGCACGCTGGCGCTCAGCTTCATGTTTCATACTAAATAGTTCATTCTCCAGTTTCAGGCATTTGGCCACATTTTCTGCTGACAAATTTCGCTCCTTCCAAACCTCTTCTTCTAGTGAACCAACTTTTAAAAGCAAGGAGTTGAATTCAGTTTGAACAGCTCTTAGTTGCGACTCTGCCACTACTCTCATTGTTTGATAAGTCTTTACTTCCTCATCTGCAGCATACACTGAGTCATTTGCAAGAGCTAACTCCCTTTTAAGGTCTTCCAACTTCATATCAGCCTCCACTAGTTGACTTTGTGATGCCTCAAGCTGCTTTTGACACTCAGTCAGAGTCATCTCAAGTTCCACTTTTTCTGCTGCCATGTTCTCTAACTTCCTCTCAAGTTCTGTGGCCCTTTGAATCATGGTTTCAAATTCAGTTTTTAAAGGGTTTTCTTCAGTGTGAGGTTGATATACAATTCCCGACTCAAGATGACAGCTGTCATTTTCTGTATCTGACAATGCAGCAAGCCGTTCCATTTCAAGAAAATCATCCATGAGATTGATTTCTACTGAAGGGACCATAAGGTTTTTTCCAAAATCCTTCTCATTCTTAAACTGACCATGTTCTGTGATTTGAGCAGATGCCCGTGAATCTGACTGGCTTGGATCATATTGAATTGGATACAAGCCACTCACTTTATGTGGATCTGGATCAATTGCCAGTACCCTCTCCCCACTCTCTGACGGGCTATCTGTAAAAGATTCCATGTATACTGAGGATGTAGAAAACGGTTTGTGATCATTAGCAGGCAATGTTTTACGAGTCAAGACTTTTAGCCTACGGCACTCAGCTTCAAGCTTGGACACCCTCTTTATGCTCTCTAAATATTGCTTACTGGCTGTTTCTGCAGCTTGTGCGCTTAAATCCCTCTCAATAGTCCTGACTTCTAGCTCCTTCACTCGAGAAAGAAGCTTAAGTTGAAGAGCAGAGTTCTCTTTTTCAGTAGCCTCAAGCTTTGAGCTCAAATCAAAATCAATTGAGGCAGCAGCTTCAGTATTAGCAGTCTGAAGTTGTGCTTGGAGATCAACAAGTTGACTCTGAAGCACGGACTTTGAGGATTCCCATTCACGAGTTTTTATGGCAACAACTTCTCGGGTATTCTGGTCTTGCTCTTCTCTCGCCTGTCGAATCTGCCTCACGCATTCCTTTAGTGCTCCATCAAGATGACCAACTCGGTCTTCAAGAGCTGAGTTTTTCTGATTTGCAGCCTCAAGTTGCTGTTTTAAACCCAACACTTCATTTTCAGCCTTCTCCCAGCCTAACATTTGAATGGCAAAGAGAAACAACTAATTCCCTTTCAGAATAAGGAAATGTAATAAAAGGTAAAAATAATTATGACATACCATTGAACCTAAAACGGAACAGCTCAGCAACACCCAATATTTTCCATTTCTATAAACTCAGGGCACCCATTCTAGAAATACTTGAAGAAAGATAAGATGAGTGAACCTCCCCTTGAAACATTAAGAATGACTTTCATGAAACTCTTGGTCTTCGAAAATGAAAATTGTTTCATCATAATCAACTCATGGCAGATTAATCATGAGTATAATATAAAAGGGATATAACGTCTTTAAATACCATTCATGAAAGGGTTTAGACAAAAAAGATACCATTCATAATAAAATGTGCCCAAAAAGAGGAAGAACTTGCAGTTGATAAACAGTTTTGCATCTATTTATTTTGTCTACATGTTTTCTCTTATTTAGGATATCTATGTTGGAATTTCCATCCTTAGTTTCCTTTTTCAAAGTAAAGTTAAATGCGAGGGAACAAAATGAAAGCCAGAAAATTTCGAACCTGAGACAGCTTCTTCTGCAACTTTAGCATGCTGCTTTACCAAGTCATCTTTGGCACTACTATTAAGAAGGGCGGCTGATAATTTCTCTGTCAAAGTCTCGACACTTTCATTATCTTCTTCTTCATTGCGTGGAGCTTTGGAAGTGACTTCTGGCAATAGAGTTGTATGAGTTGGATTTGCCTTAGACATAAAAGAAAGAAAAATTAGAATTTAGTCAACCACATCACTTAAACAGACAAATATGCATACACCTGAAAAACAAATATTCAGGTGGCACTCAAAAACATATGAAAGTTTTTAATTGTTGATCATTCCCTTGCTCTTTTCACTTTGGTTTAGAGAGTCTGATAAAGGCAGTTTACCGCTAAATTTAAGAAAAATAGCCTTCTTTTTAGCCATCATAAAACATGGACATAAATAGGTATCAGACGGTTTCCATGTTTCTCAAATTAAAATTAGAAAGCTCAATGTATATAGGTTATATATGGAGAATTCCTTCGGAATGTGACATAATAAAAGAGCAAGAGGGCTATTACGTATCCTCATAGATTGACAAGGAATACCAGTATTCCAAACACGTTAACTAAGAACGTAACTTGTCATTGTTTTTGTCATGTAGTGGATCATCTAAAAATGGCAGAACACAAAGGTGGGATGTTTTGTAATGAGAAGTAGCTACATGCAAAATAGCAGAATTTACTAAGATAAAGAGTATTCTTTCTATTGAAATTGTACATGTAATTGTATAATCAAAGCGACGAAACCAGCACTATATATATATGTGTGTGTGTGTGTGTGTGTGTGTGTGTGTGTGTGCGTGTGTGTGTGCGGACATGGTTTTATGCAATGGAAAGCAGCAATGATGATTAAGTATCCACCAACTAATCACAATTACAGAATTTTCAAAATATCATAGAACTGGTTAATCCAATTATCAAAAGGAAAAATATTGAATTTTATCAGAACAATGTCAACACCATCTACCTGATCATCAGAAAATCTTTCAGAATGAGAAGACATCGATCCTGAACTCTCAGTCTCGCCGGGACTCTTCTCTGATGACTTCCTTCGCCATAGCCGACTCCGCCTGTCCATCTTGAATTTCAGCAACGCAGCATCTCAGTAGAAATCATCAATGCATCATTACAGAGCACCACACCACCTTGAGACCCTTGTGCTTGAAACTTAAGTGATATCTGAGTGTCCAAATCTGGGAAAGGTTCAAATCAATCATAATTTAAAACCCAGTTGTATCTTTGGTTTGTATGGGAAATTCTGAGCTTCTAAACCATGCAAAAGAAAATCCAAAGTAAGCCATAAAGACGAAGCTAAACTGCCGGACCAATATCTGGTAATTGAATCTCAGCTTTGCTTAGAACTCACTTCTAGTCCGATCTAATCTCAACCAACAAACCAAAGACTCTGTATTAAAAAAAGAAAGGTAATAATATAAAACTGAATAGTTTCCAAATGTATCATTAGAATGGAGAATCGTTGAGACCCTATTTTGAAGACTAATGTTTCTTGGTAAATAACTTCAAACGCACAACTAGAACACATAGCTTGCTGAGCACCTACCCAAGTCCTCAATTTTACGCCATACTAGTTTACATGAGAGAGAGAGAGAGAGAGAGAGAGAGAGAGAGAGAGAGAGAGAGGGACCACCGTGGGTGTGAAATAGATAGGTACCCATTTCACAATATCTAGCCAAACGAAGAAATAGCGAAGACCCACTTCAAATTATCACACAAAAGTAAGAAATTGCTGATACCCATTTCAAAATATATGAAAATTGAGAGACCCATGAAGACTAAATAATAAATTTGGAGAAAACACCCCCTGAACTGAAAGAATGAATTCAATCAATCAGATAAGAGACCTATTGACTCCATGCATACAAAGACTGAGCCAGGACAGACAGGCCATGAGAATTGAGATTACAAGGAAGGATTTCTAATCTAACTAAAATAGGGATTCAAGTGGTAAAAAAATGAGCTGAATGGTAAGTTGGAGAAACAACCTGCAGGCAAAGATATGCGGCATTTCGGAATATATTTGGGGATTGACGGAGAGCTTTCTTTCACACATATTGTTCAAAGTAGGGGGAAATTGTCGTAGTCGTAGAAGTAAGTAGGTCCATGAGACTGTGAACGTGAAAAGGACCAAACTTGCTTTTTCCATCGTCATCGTCAGCTCTGCTTTGTCTTCTCTCTTGACTGTCAAATGGAGGTAGCGCCATTCTCCTCGCCCATGGATGCGCGATTTCACCGCCGTCATTCATTCCTGATTAATTGCTAATTAATGGTAATTATTAGGGAGCTTTGATTAATTGTTACTATTGTATCTTGGTCGTTGCTAGATCTAAGAAACATTGGGTAGAAATTATAGGCCATTGGATTTTGTATTTTAGTGTCTATAGGGAGGGTTTATGTGAATATAAAAATTCTTATTTTCATGTTCTTAAAAAAATTTAATTTTTATAACTTTAATGTTTATATATTAATAATGGTTGGCTAAGGAGACCAAACTAATCCTGATTAACAGCAAGAGCCCAATTCAATGATAATGTTAATAACATCTTTATCCAGAGCCAATTTCAAATGAAAAAAAATAAACTCCAATAAATATATATATATATATCTTTCACATACGTAAGTGGTAAACAATCAAATAATAATAACATGCATAATCTTCATATGATTAAATACATACTTTTCATACTATCAAAAAAAAGAGATATATAATCTCCACAAAAGTCATTCACCCATTACTCATCAATCACAATCACTGTAAGCCATGCTCCATAACATTAAATACATAATCTTTTGTTTTCTTCATCAGTCATGGTAAAGACGACCCTCAGCAAATCGTGCTCTTTGGCTAAACGTTGGTGATACGAAATACTTGCAAAGGAGGAATTCTATTTTCCTCAGTTCACCACATAGTTTAGCTTGCATATCAGCAAGATCCTTCTCTGTTGAAAGAACATTAATCAAGCCTGCAAGTTGAGGTGACATTCCTACTATAGGTTCAGCCATAAGTCCAAATTTGTTAGACATGTCATCCAAAGCATTTACGTTCCTACGAGGATGATATGGATCACTTGCTACATCTTATGCGGGTCTCTTCTGTTGGGCACGTTGTTGGGCACATTGTTGGGCACTTGAGGGTTGGGGATTTGGTTGTGTAAAGGTTCTCTCATCATCTTCCAAATCCTCAACATCCTCAAATCGAGATCTCCATATTCTAATCCCCCATATTGTGACCCACCATCAGGATGTGAAAACATCTCCTCAATAAAGTCATCACCTACACTTCTATTCTGATGAACACTTGCATAATCTCACCTAACGTCTTCTTCATTCTCATTTGCATTTCTAGCATTTGTTCCAATAGCATGATCTTTTTTATATATCTCTCCAAGTGCATAGTAATGTGGAAATGACTTGTCATACAAACCACTTGCCATATATATATATATATATATAAATACATAAAACAAATTATCGTTTTTTTGGGGCAGCGATATTTTAGCACATTTCCATATATATATTGTCAATTTATCGATAATTTCACCGATATTTCAGTAACGATATTTTCGTTCAAGTTGCAACTTAATATATCGCGATACTATCGATAATATCGCGATAAGAACTTACAAAATTAAACTCAGCCTTCAGATGAATCCCTCAGCCTCCGAAACTCAACCTTTCTCTGTCTCTCAACTCAATCTTAACTCAACTTAGGAAAAAAAAAATTAAAAAAAAAACAGAAAGAGGAGAGCGAGAGAAAAGGGAAGAAGAGTAAAATAAAATAAAATTATGGAGTGGGTTTTTATGTTTTGCTGTTTTGGATTGTGATGAAGTGAAAGAGAAGAGGGAATAGGAAGCAGGGAAAGAGACGGAGAGATAGAAGAAGAAAGAAAAAAAAAAAAAGCAGATAGAGGAGAGTGAGAGAGAGAAGGGAAGAATAGGGAAAAAAGGTATTGAGTGGGTCTTTATGTTTTACTGTTTTGGATTGTGATGGAGGAGAGAAAAGAGGGAAGAGAAAGAGATGGAGAGAGACAGAGAGATAGAAGAAGAAAGGGAGAGAGAGAGTGTGTGTGTGTGTGTGTGAAATGGAAGAGAAAGAAGAGGAATAAATAAATAAAATAAAAAGGGAGAGATGGGTGAATGCCCAAAAGAGAGAGAGAGAGAGAAGGCAGGTTGCGTGTATCTGCAACCTTGGGAAGTTTAGACAAAAAAAAAGGAAAAAAAAACCCTTGGGAAGTGGGAGAGAGAGGCAAGGAAACGTGAAAGTACTTGGGAAGTGGGAAATGTGACTTAATTACTTAATATAATTTATTTCTTTTCTATTTAATCCATTTAATATTATTGATTATTTTATTATTCATTATAAGTACTTACATTACTAAATTCTCCTTCAAATTGTTGCTTAATTACTTAAATCTCTATAATCATTTTCATTATTTGCTATTTAATTCTTCCTTGGATAAATTTATTTATGTTCTTAGTTAATTTTCAATCTTCACTATTATTTTTTAAGCATGGTAAAGTGCCTAATTTTCATGAAAAATCAAATTGGTTTACATCTTTAATTATTTTTCAATTTTTGATAAATAATAAATATAAGAACGTGTACCATGTCCAATGAATAACGTGAAATAAATTGTTGCTTAATTACTTAAATTTCTATAATCATTTTCTTTATTTCCTATTTAATTCTTCATTGGATAAATTTATTTATGTTCTTAGTTAATTTTCAATCTTCACTATTATTTTTTAAGCATGGTAAAGTGCCTAATTTTCATGACAAATCAAGTTGGTTTACATCTTTAATTATTTTTCAAATTTTGATAAGTTAATAGATATAACAACGTGTACCATGTCCAGTGAATAACGTGAAATAAGGTTACTCATGTATTTTATCATGCAATTTATAAAGTGTAAAATATTGTACTAAAGCACGATTGGTTTCTAAGATCGCTTCCGGCTCTAGGCTTTTTACTAGTTAGCCCCGGTAAAGCCCCCAAACGAAGGATTTTTTTTGAAACGAGGTCCTCTGTAACGCGATATAAAGACTCCTTATTTTTTTTTTTTTAATGAAATTTCATAAAAAAAAATTAAAACTAAACTAAAATATGATAAATTAAGCGAAATTTACTGAAGTATTACAAAGAATAAATAACTAGAGGAATTGTATCAATATCTGTACCTAAGGGGTGTTTAATTCTCTTTCATTAATTATTTCAGATTTTCTAAGTCACAGAGTTTGGTAGGTCGCAATATGATCAACTTAAATCACACAAACCCACTATGCAATGCATTTCCTTCCAATTTTTTGTGTAAAATAATAGATGATTGACTAAATAAACTTCTTCTAAAGTTCTATTAAAAATTTCCATGTATTTATCATAATTTCCGTGGTTTTTATCCAATTTTTATCGATATCGATATTTCCATCGATATTTCCTTGTTTTTAAACCACCGATATTTCCAAAACTATCGATATTTAAGACCTTATATATGGTATTAGTATTATTAAATAAATTATTAAAGACATAGCATAATATATCTATTTTTTAATTTGATATGCATAGAATAGGATATGCTTAGATTTACCTTCGCCCACGAATGAAATACACTTTTCTCACATACCAACATCATCTCCTCTTCATTCCACCCAAAACCACTTTGAGATAATGCATCAGCTAAAGCACCATATTTTCCCTTCAAAGTCTTCACCCTTGATTCAGTATGGGGTGATGCCTTCAACCCAAGATTCAGAAGTTTGACTTTTAGCATAGTTTCTAATTTATTCAAGTATCCATTTTAAAAACTTGAGTCACCTCGCCAATTGGTATTCTGATGGAGTTCCATCAAGCATTCCATCAATGTGTTATCCTCCTTAGTTGTCTAATAGCGCTTATTTTGTCCCCTTCCACCCTTTACTTTTCCACTTGAAGTAGAAATAGAACTCATGACGATAAATGATCTACTACATAAAATAAATAACAACAAAAAGACACATTTTTTTTGAATCAAAAGGAATGAAAAGCAAGCAATGTCATGTAACAGACGCTGTCAATGTCAAAGGCATGAAATGTTAGATTTCTATAATATGCTTGTTCAAGATCCTTCACACAATCTGAAATACGTAAATACATATATGGAGCCAACTTCCTTGAGTACACGACCTCTGAACTCATTCAACTGCAGCAGCAATATCCCAGCAAGAACAGGAACGGCTCAAGACTTCTACTCTCTCTCATAATCTATTTCAGCTCTCTTTTTTTTTTTTTTATGAGAATATGGTTAGAGAACGTGTCTGATGATAGCATGGCCTTAAGCTTATATAGGGTTAGGTCAAGTCGTCTCTACTCATCACCGAAGGCCAACTTGACTAATCTTCCAAGCCCACCAAAACGGTTCACTTAAAAAAGGAAATAAATAGGACCCATTAATAGGCTTCAAAACTTTTTCTTATTCCACAAGGTTTTGGACCTCAAGGTACAACTTAATTTAAACTCTTATCAAAACCTGATATAACTTAGTATCTAGTGCACCGATCTAAATAGAAAAACATAACATGAAAAACAATCAATCTACTACATAAGTGATGAATAACATGTAATTATATTGAAATTTTCGAGTTTCCTGCTCTAAAAAAAAGAATGAACGAAAAGCAAGCAATGTCATAGTAACACGTAGTTTCCTCTTTGTGGACAAACTTAATCGAGCCATTTGTCTACATGACATTAAATAATATATATTATTCAAGATGTCAATACCTCATTATATGAGAAAGTTGAATTTCAAGAACCTTACCTAATTTGGGATATGATATTGATTTGCTAAACGTTGCTTTCGTGCTCGGCAAGATATATCATATACTCACAGTCACTTTTATTGACACCTGCAAAGAACTAAAATTGTAAAATTAAATATACAATAATACATGTAAAGTTTAATTTCATTTGAGGTAAAGTCTGCGTATTACAATAGAAGAGTATTGTCCTTTTTTTTGTTGTAGACATGCACAACTATATACATGTGATATGAAAAATAGTTTCACATATGTGAAAAAATTCTTATGCTGCTGCTGGACTCAGATTTATTTATTTATTTTTGCATTATGCTGTTGGTCAAAATGAATTCATTCATTCAAATGCAAGGAGGCCATTTCCATATCGTTTTGTGTAACTTTCTTTCTTCAGAAAAGACCTTAAAGCACATAAGAAGCCTCCAGGTGTTCTGTATATGCCACCAATCAAACCTTCTGATCTTGCATATATGATTCACTCAAATTATCAAAAGCAGACACACTACAAGCCTTTGTGAAAGATAAAGTGCCAAACTGAAAAACAGGCTTTCAGTTACAAACTATGTATGGTACAAATAAAGATTAATAAAATCGATAGATAGGGTAGGCAAACTATGTTTGTTTTCTCAACACAAATCAGCACTATATGAATTAGAAATACAAGGAACATGGGAAAAATATGAATTAGAAATACAAGGAACAGTAATTCAGTTTATTTTCCGCACCAACTACAGGATTTTCCAAATCCAATGGAAATAAATTCTGCCATTCACACCATCGTGATATTCTACTATCAAACTTCATTCATATACTACCAACATGGTCAACTATGACAATATCATCAATTTCTTTATCCATGACTGTACTTTGTTTTGCGATGAATGTGAAGACAGAAGATAGAAGAAGAAAATAGATAGATAGATAGATAGATAGATAGATAGATAGAATGACTTACATAGCACAAGGCATTGCTGCTGCTTCTGGGAGGCTATGTCTGCAACGCTAACGTGAAAAAGAGGTTGGAGCGTCTTTAAACTTCTTGGCGTGAGTGTTTTTTTATTTATTTAGGGTTTGGGGTGTTTTGGAATTATGGTAAAGTGGTAAGGGTATTTTTGGAAGTTATTAAGGGAAAATATGAATGAGAATCGTATCTAGGGCTGGGCACGGTTCTGTTTGGACCGGTTTCAGGGAAAAAATGGAACCTGATCCGATAGTGCAGACCGGTTCGGTTTGGACCGGTTCTGCTCAACATCCATACAGAAATCCGAACCAACCCGGACCTGTCCGGTTCCGGTTCGGTTCCTGCGGTTCCGGTTTTTTTTTTTTTTTTTTTTTTATAATTTAAATTTTAACAAATTTGCCCAAAATGTATTTATATACTAACATACCCCAAATTTGAGGTTCCATCAAGCTTTCAACACATCAAAATGAATCCAACTTCAACAAAAATACAATCCAAATTCAAATGAATCCAACTTAAACAAAAATTCAATCCAACTTCAACAAAAATACAATCCAAATTCAAATGAATCCAACTTCAACAAAAATTCAATCCAAATTCAATCCAACTTCAACATCATCAAAATGAATCCAACTTCAACAAAAATACAATCCAAATTCAATCCAACTTCAACATATAAATTACAACCCAAATTAAATCAAACTTCAACAAAATAAGTTCCAAAATAAATTACTAGCCAAATACAACCCAAATTCAACCAAATATACATTACAACCCAAATTAAATTCCTCCTAACATTGAAAAGTAGTTGGAGCTATGGTGCTAGGTGTGGATGAACTCATAATATCTACATAAATCCCTATAAACTCCTTCTTTCTCTGCAACTTGTTCTTTCCCAGTAGAGCTCCAAGACAGTCAGAAATCCCTATAAACAACAAGGATCAACATACTCACATTAACACTTTGATTTACAACCCACTTCCACTTGTTGGGTTTGTTAAACCAATATATCCATTTCTTAGGACAATTCTATCTCTTAGGAAAGCCTCTGATCATGATTCTGCTCTGGACTAATAAAAAAAATCAAAGACTTCCATTAAAAACAGAAACTGCAATCACATGTTAAACAATTTAGGCAGGAACACTTTGCCTTTGGGAAATCATTAAAAATCCATTTTGATTCAAAATGGTGTGAACATTTCCAGATCACACGTAGACATATAAAACTTCAACATATCAAAAGTTCATCGAATTCCGAGTTAAGGAAGCCAGTCAAAGACTAAATCCAAAATAGACTAGGCTGCAGAGTTTTCTATTTTCTGCAGAATAATGCCAACTTCGAAAATTTGCCAAAAATCCAATTTAACTCCAATTTGAATGAAATCAGTTTTGAAATACTCATCGAAATGTCTATTTTTCACACATAAAAAACCCAGTTTAAAACGTAAGTGTGAACTAGGTCATTCTGTCCAGAACAGAACACATACTCAGATTTCTGCATAAATGCAGATTCTGTCAACATCCATCTCATTCTTTGACATTCAGTTCTAAGCAGCTTTGAACACCAGAACAGTCCCAAATTCAAGATAAAAAATGGCTATTATCCTCATAAAACTCAGAATTAACCAACACACCCAACTACCAAGGCCACAAACTTGAAAGTAGAAACTTACCCAACTTCCACTTCAACCCAAAAATTACTCTGAGTTCTCTGTAGGTTCAGCCCAAGGTAGATTCTTCACCTAGTGTACTTGCATATCATCAAATAACATCTAAAATCACTTATACAATCTCACTTAAATCAATGTACTTTAGAATTCCAGCAGCAAGTGTGGTAAACAAATCTTACCTTAACAGCTCCAAAGTAATCCTCAACCTTCAATGAGCTGTCCAGCGACCACCATTCTCCCAAACCACACTTGGAAACAAGATATTAAAGCCTAATCAGTCACTAACTCAAAAAGAGGAGATTTTCGAAACTTAACCAACTCCAAGAATGGTTTACCTTTCTTGTAGATATCGTTCCTACGATCCAAATGGCAGAAACGGCGCAAGAATTGGAGTTGTAGAATGAAAGTTGTGGTAGAAAGAAGTTTGAAGGAGGAAGAAAAGATAGAATGGGTTTCTGGAAAGGGAAACTCGTGAAGTAGGAGGTGAAGGTGACGTGCTGGTTGAGAGAGAGGTTTGGAATCGGTGGCTGGTGGCTGGCTGGCGGCTGGCTGAGTGAGTATGAAACTAAATGGGAAGGAGAGGAAAGAACGAAGAATGAAAAAACCCAATCTGAATTTGGTGTAATCCTGTGTGTGCGCTACCTATGGTATCAGCATACACACCCAATCAAAATTTGACAGGTATGAAAATATATATAATTTCAAATATAAATATATATAATATTTAAAAAATATATAAATTAATTCTATTGGACCGGTTCGGATTGGACCGGTTCCTTAGGATGGAAAACCGGAACCGGAACCGGTCTGAACCGGTTCGGTTTGGATTTTTCTCGATTTTTGACTTTTTTGGTCAACACGGTTTTTTTCGGTTTTTTCCGGATTGGTTTGGTTCGGTTTTGCGGTTTTGCGGTTCAAATGCCCACCCCTAATATCGACTACCCCCTGGTTGATCTGATACCTAGTTTTGAGGGGATGTGATTACGAATTTTGAGGTGGGGGCCACTTATTTTTTGATGCCATAATTTGCAAAGAATGCGGTGATCTGCTTGCCCACGATCTGTGTATCATTGTCAGTGGCTATCGACTGCGGGCAACCGAACCAGCAGATGATGTTCTTCCATATAAACCTTTCGACGTCAGCTTCCTTGGTAGAGGATAAAGCGTCGGCCTCTATCCATTTAGTGAAGTAATCAGTGGTGACAATCATAATCTTTTTCTTGGCAGTGCCGTCGGCATAGATTCTACCAAGTCAATGGCCCACTACATGAATGGTCATGGACTATTCTGCGAATAGTATTTCTCGGCTGGCAGGCCAGGGATTGGCTTATAGCGTTGGCATCGATAACATCTTCGAGAATACTCTGTGGAGTCTTGGTGCATGGTAGGCCAGAAATAGCCTATGTTGAGATTTTTCTAGGGAAGCGATATGCCCCCAAAGTGATTCCCACATTCTCCGTTGTGTATTTTGCAGAGAACCTCGAGCGTTTACGGATACTTGATGCAAGTAAGATGAAGGCCGGAGTATGATATGCGAACAAGCATGTCGCCTTTCATGTAGTATCTCGCAGCCTTCTATTTGATTTTCCTAGCCTCAGAGTTGTCCATGGGCAAGTTTTCGTTCACTAGGTAGTCAATGATGGGGTCTTGCCAGCTAGGATCCTCGTCGATCTGCATCAAGTCTGGCTGCTCGGCCTCTTCTATGTTTGGTTGGTCAAGGTGTTCGATCGGGATGAAGCATCTGAATTGAGTATCCAGCGCTGATCCTATGCTTGCCAATGCATCTGCATGAGCGTTCTCTGCTCAGGGCACTTGTTGGATGGTGAAGGTAAGAAATGCCTTCAACAATTCTTGAACTTTGTCAAGGTACAAGATCATCCTTAGGTGCTTTGCCATGTATACTTCCAAGGCTTGATTTATGATCTTCTTGCTGATCCATGGTCAGCCCAAGATTCCGTTGTAAGGGAAGACCTAATTGATTACCATGAAGGTCTGCGAGTAGACCATCACGGGTGAGTGGATGTCAAGGTCAATCATTCCCATAGTGATTGACGTGGCCCCATTGAAGCCGGTGAGCGATCTGGCAAGTTTGTTGATCTTGGGCTCCAATCCCATTTGTTGGATAACAGATAGTTGCAGAATGTTGGCTGTGCTGCCCTCATCCACGTAAACTCACTCGATTACAACTTGTTCAATTTGGGTGCAGATGGCTAGGACGTCATTATGTGGCAGATCATGCCTGATCAAGTCCTTCTGAAAGCCGATGACGGGTTCGCTAGTTGTGACTTGGGAGACATAAGTCGCCTGGGCGATCTTTCTATTGCGCTCGTTAGTGGTCAACAAGGACTCCTGGGAGTCGGCTAGGATGATGTTGATCTGTATGATTTTTTATGGAGGTTTCTTGGTAGCTACATCACGGTCCTCGATCTGCTGGATGACCTTATTTGTGATGAATTTCGTGCAATTGCCATCTTTGACCAGCTCCTCGAGGTGCCTTTTTCAGGCATTGCAGTTGTTGTTGTAATGACCATGCTTCCCATATAATGCGGAATGTTTACTGGTATCCCTCTTAGCAAGGTCTCCCATCAGATGCGGCAATCTCTTCACTCACGGCTTGTCTTTCACTTGTGCCAGGATCTGGTGGATTGGGATAGTAAACTCGGTGAAGGTTTCTGTTTCCAGGACTTCCTCTTGGGGCCGCGATCTGCACTTGTCTCGGTTTTTGTGTTCAAACCTATTGCTCTTTTGGCTTGCCAGCCTTATCGAGTGGTCAGCTTGCTTGCTAGCTTTCTTTGCAGCAATACGGTCATCGTCCCAGAGTGCATAGCACTTTGCCGTTGCAAAGACTTTTGCCAAGGTTTGGCTTGGAGTTATGGTCAGCTCACAGTGTAGCTTGTGTTTAGTTGACAAGCCCTTCTTGAAAGCTGAGGATGCAACTAGGTCATTGCAGCCTGTGATGTTTGCCTTCTCAGCCTTAATTTTCTGAGGTAGTCTCGAAGAGACTTGTTTGGCTTCTTGCTCATGTTGAACATGTGGTCTGCTTGCTTACTGACCGTCCAGTAGGAGGTGTACTCCTTTGTGAAAATGAGGGCGAACTCCCTGAAGTTGTCTATCGATACGGACAGTAGAGTGTGGAACCAGTCTTGAGCTGCCCCTTGTAGAGTCATCGCGAACACCTTGCACATAAGGGCGTTGTCTGCCTTGTACAAGATCATGATGTTCTTAAAGTGCCTCAAATGGCTCTTGGGGTCAAAGTCCCCTTTGAACAGTGTGATGGATAACGTCGTGAACTGCTTCGGAAGTGTTGCTTGTTCCACCTCATCGGTAAAGGACGAGTAGTCGATTCGATCAATTTCCTTGTGCAGGGCCTCCTCCGTGCTTCTTTTAAGTTGGAGACCTTAGAGTCGGTCATTTACTAGCCTTTCGACATCTTCTGCCCGCAGGGCTGGTGGCTCAGGTTGGTGTCGTCGGTGCCTCGAGCGCCGTTGGTTAACTTCCTCCTCAGCTTCCAAGGGCCGATCCCCTTGGTTGTTCTATCCGTGGGGCAGATTAGGATATTAAGCTTGTGATGATTCCTCTATGGCTTGTTGCAGTGTGTTGGTTCTTGAGTGGGTTGGTGAACGTCGGACGTTGCGTTCGTCACGCAATTGTTCACACACTCTAGCTCCTTATGGGCCTTGCCTAGAACGGATACTTTCTTGTGGGCCCAAGCGAGAGTGGACACAGTACTGCGGGCCCAGCTTCTTGTGCACTTTGGTCCTTGGACCTAACCTCGAACGGATCGTCCATCGGCTCAGAGTACGGCTTGTAGATGTCTGCGTCTTGTCAGCACGATCTCGTTCTCTCCCCTGCCTGTTTGTCTCTGTCTAACCAGCATGAGACCTCTTGAACTACTCGCATGTATGCTCATACGTTCTCCTCTCCTCGTCATGGGATCCAAGGAGGTTGATCTGCCTAAGTAACTGGCCAATTAGATTGTTTTGATCATCGACACTCTGTGTGAGTTGATAAATCCGTGAGTCTTGACCTGACTGCGTGAGCCAGGTGGAGAGGTGTGCATCGGACCCAATGGCATATGGACTAGGGCTCCATTAGACGCATACACAGGTGCATTCATCAAGTATGGTTGTAAAGGAGGGAGATAATGGATTTGCTCCAAGACTAGGTCGGCTTCGAAGTAGTCGTGGGGCTGTGCAACAAATCCGACAGCTACGTGGTGCCGCCGCTGCTGTGTTCCGACAGCAGGATGGCATGGCAGAGCTGCTCCTGCAGCTGGCGCTTGTGGCTGCAAGGCTGGGGAGGTCACGGGACCATGTGGCGGCTGTTCTTCAATTCCAGCAACTGGAGGTGACTGAAAAGCGCTAGGAGGCGGCTGCAAAGTGTTGGCAGCCATTGTTCCGTGCGATTGCAACGAGGTTTCCACCACAAAGCCATGAGACGGGCCCGTCGTGGTGGTGTTACTCTTCGTACTTCTTGTATCAACCATGTTTGTTTGAAACAAAGTGTGAAAAATAGATTTAGAGCACGCTTTGAGTATTATTTCGTGCTATAAATAAAAGCACCAATTTGTAGAAGTGATTTTCGTCCCCAAAGAATATTCTTCTGAAGATTTTGTCTTCCTCTTCGCTTCTCTTTCTCCCTGCAAAACAATGTGGAGTGAAAAGACCACACCCAGGGGGTGTTGCCCAAAGGCCATCCGATACCTAAGTTAGATTGAGTGTTTGTAGAAAAACAATAGCTAACAAAAGGATAGAGATTTCTATAGGGTGAGAATCGGATCGCCGGAGCCATGTGTGGTGGTTGGAGCCTTGTGTGAAACACAGAGAAAGAGTATGACAGCTAAGGTTTGTGAGAGAGAATTTCTGCAAAGTTTCAGATAGAAGTTTAGACGTACCTCAACCCTTGGTGTAGCCATGTATTTATAGGAGCCTTGGAGGCTAGAGTTTCAGAAGAACAGTTCCACATGTGGAAATGAATTATTTTTCCCCAATTTGGAGAGATTGACATAATTAGGGATTTGATTAATTAGGGTAAGAATCGAATAATTGCCAATTAAATAAAATAACTCCCAATTAGGTCAAATAATTCTTAAATTGATTGGCTTAATTATTTGACATAGAATCCATAGATATTTTGCTTCCACACTATGCAAAACCCAAACATAAGAGACATGAACAAATACGTGATCTTTAAAAAAAACTCGTTCTTGAACAACTCAATGAGAAACAAGAAAAGAGAAAGAAAGAAGAGGAAGCCTGAACATACCTTCTATCTGTTGGGCATTAGTTAATAGAAATTTGCCTTTTGGGTACCGTGTTTAATTTTTTTTTTTTTTTTTTTTGGGGTCAAGACCGTGTTTAGTTTATAAAACTAAAATAATTATATATTTTTTTTATCTAGTTTAAAATTGAAAAAACTTTAATTATTGGGAGTTTATTTTATTTAATGGTAAGATTAGTTGGAAGTTGAAAGGGTCCTTGAAAGACCCGTGCCCTTAACTTCCAACAGGTGCGGTTCTTTATTAAATTTAACGACCCAATGCCTTCCTCCTCTTTGCTTCACTTCTTCTGACCCAATTTCAAAGCTTCCTTTCATCGCTCTCTCTCTCTCCATTACGCGCGCGCTCTCTCTTTCTCTCTCCCTGTTTCCACATCTCTTGCTCTCTCCCAGTACTTGTTCTCCCTAACAAATGCGGTTCGTTGAATACATCGATCGAGGTCGCTAACGTCCTGCGAATTGGTACCCTCGACAGGTTCGAATCAGAACTTATGAATCCTGTGGAACTTTTGTCTAATCTTTATGCACTGAGACAGTTATATGGACTCCTTCAAAATGGGGAAGATGGCTTCGAACATATAAATTCAAACAATGTAAGGACTCTCAGAATCATCTGGTCAGGTTTTCTTTTCAGCAGAAACATGTGTTGTTGGAACAGAACAGATCTCTCGTTTTCAGTATGTTTAATTTAATTTTTTTTTTTTTTTTATCACTATTGGGAAATAGATAGAAATTACAGAGGACTAGGTGTCTGCTAATATCCAATCAATTTTGCCTCCTACTCCTTATCCACTGATTTACTCTTAACACATCCATTACCAGTGTAAATAATTTATATATTTTTAAACCTTATCATTGATTTTATGGCTCCGCCAACTGGGTCCAACCGAGTTGAAATGGCCTTAACTTGTAGACCAAAAGTCTCAGGTTCGAAAAGCCCCCTCCCCCAATATCGCGTGTGGCTATCTATCTATTTCTTTTATTTTTTTTGTTACCTAGTCGCAGAGAGATTACTTTGTATTGATTTTATTAATTAATTCACAACTCAGATGACTTTTTGTGCTCTTTTGGTGCCTAATATTATGTTCATGAAGGTGGGCAAAGCTTTGGATGTGAGAGCGCAACAACTATTAAAAGATCTTCTGGATGATGCTACTGACAAGATTTTGAATACTCATTCAGAGGTATCACCTCACCTGTGTAAAAATTCTGCAAAAGCTTTGCCCACCTTTGGCGTCAAAACCATTAAAATATGTATAAATACATTTTATTCGTTGATGGTCTTTATAAACCGTAAAATAATGTATGTATATGTGCTGATGCTCTTTAAAAACTTTCAAGTTTCAAGTGTCACCTTTGGCCCTTTTCTTTTTGTAGTGATTCCTATTTCTCTTTCTGAATTTTAAAAATGCTGTGACTTTGGGTTTGTAAGGCGTAGGTATATTCACCCTGATTTTAGGTTTCTAATGGTGTTGGTTTTGCAGATCACAGCAGCTCGATCTGGTTTTGATAGCACACCCTGCTCTTCTCAAGCAGAGCAACCCAAGGCGGTGCCTAACCTAAATTCTGTTTTGCCAGCAGCAGTAAAATCACCTCTTAATACTGTCCTGAACTATGGAAGGGATTCTAAAAGCTGCAACATCACTTCAAAAACGGATGAGCAGTCACCTAAGAAGCCCGAGGGAGCAAGTCCAGAGTCTAAAATAAGCACCTCAACAGACCTACCTGAATACAAAAGGAAACGGTGCCGGATCTGCTTAGAAAACAATCTGAACAAACAGTACTCAGCCAAGGAGTCAAAAATCTCAAATGAGAGAGCCAAGGTACCTGGCAAAAACAGTCAGAGTCAAGATCAGCGACACGATTGGCTTAGTCATCTGAATCATATTGATGAGCATGCTAAAAGACTACAAAAATCGAATGGCATTGGTAAAACTCTTGGTAATCCAAGCAGTGATAGTTTGGCTGCTTGTTCCTCAGTCTCTCCAACAAGGGATGGCAAGCAAGAACTCGGTCTGATAAAGGAAAAGACAGATGAGGCTAGTGATTACTCTAAAGTACTCACAAATGCAATCAAACAGATTGAGTCCGGAATTTTGGCTTTGCAATTGAGTTCTACTGACTTGGCGGATTCTTTCAATAATGATGTTGATGTTTCAGTTAGTCCTACTCCTATGGTACACGCAGAAGAGCAGCTAGTTACTACTAGTACTAGAAGAGATCAGCCGAGTGATAGGAGCGAATCATTGTCTTTGTTGGGTGGAACTGAGCTGCTGACTTGTCCGGCAAGTCAACTACTGTCTCAAAAGCATGAGAATCCAACTGGGAAGTTTGCTTCTAAGGGACATGAATCCTTGAAGGCCATTATGGAGAGATTTGAATCTCTGAGTCAACCAGTGAATCAGAATAATAAGATGGCAAGTTATGTTAATGGGCTAAGGGTCCCCCCAACTCCAACTCAGGATGAGGTAGCTATGAAGCCTGCCACGGAAGTGAAGACGGATCAAATATCTCAAATCAGTCTTGGGAAAAATCCAACAATGAGGAGCAAAAAGATCGCGAGATCTAAACCGTCCATGCCACCTCAGTCCAGGGGGTCCAAAGCTTCTTCAGTTGGACTTGGACCTGGCAAGAAGTTGAATCAGAAGCGGACAAGAAAAACAACGAGACATTGTAGTCAGATGATCATGAGGCCAGTTCTGTTAGATGAACACAAGTCTAGTGAGAGGAGAGGGAGCTACAGGATGTCTTATGTGGGCCAACAGAACAAGGTCATGCCACGCAAGCAAGTATTGGAAGAGGAGACTAGCTCAAGTACCTCAAAGTCCCAAACATGGTCAACCAGTGAGCAAACTGAAACTGAAAGCAGCGCCAGTAGTAATGAATATTCTAAGCAGGATTACTGGAGTCCAAGTCAGTCTTCAAGACGTACTCGTGACATTCATATGAGAAGTGCACAAAGGTCAATAAGAGTGACAACACAAGATAGTAGTTCACGAATTAGTAGCTGTTGCTCCTCCTCCTCCCCATCAGAGGGTCTCTATAGCCATAAAAGATTACAAAGGGACAAGCCCGTTGGACGATTAAGGAAGCTCAAGAACAAGTTGGGACTCATCTTTCACCACCATCACCACCACCACCATCATCATCATCATGGAAATGTTAACAGTGATGATGATCACGGCCATTCTACGTGGAAACACCTACGGAAGATGATGTTGCAGGGCGAAAAATCCAAGCAGGGCAGTGACAGTCATCAAGGAGGAGAAAGAGGAGGGGTCAAAAAATCGTTGTTGAAACTGAAAACCATGTCACATAATAATAAGCAGCAGCAGCAGCAGCAGGGGCATTTTCATGCACTGGCGGAAGGGCTGTTTAGGCATGTTAGGCATTCAAAGAAATCAAATAAGTTGCCGAAAGGAGGTGGGATTGGACGTTTGAGACATGGCCCTCATCATCTTGGCCACGGCCGCCTTAATAAGAAGAACAAGCTGCATTGGTGGCACATGTTTCGGCGGCAAGGTGGAGTGAAGCTGCCTAAGGCTAAAAGAGGGCGTGTTAAATTGGGATTTACTACTAAAAGACGTCCAAAGCTAAAAATGAAGTAATTAGTTAAAGCTTGTTGTAATTAAGTGCAAGAGTAAATAGAAAGATATGGAGTAATTGGTTATCCTTTTGTATGATATACTACTACTCTATATATTGCACCTCAAGCTTTATCTGGCACATTCATCTGCCGAGATGTTTTTTAAGGCATTCCTCAACAAGTCTGCCTCTTTGATGCCAAAGGGTGAATTTGGTATTGTTGTGCTTTTAAACAAAATTGATTATCTTATGTTGTGAGGATAATCAATTGTGAAATAAAGTAATTGAGCGTTTGATAAACTGTATTTTGCAAAAGTGTTGTGAGATAATAAGCAGTGTAAAAAACTTTGATAAATTTTTGTGTGGAACTGTTTAAACTATGTTAAAAGACTAAAATAGGCATGCTAAAAGTGTTTATTACTCATTTGTATTCTTTTGTACACATACACACAAAAAGATATAAAATAAAATAAAAAAAAAAAAAAAAGCAATACTCATCTAGAATTAGAGGATTGATCTTTTAAAAAAAAAAAAAACAACATAACATCTTTTAATTACTCAATTGCCCAAAGTAATTAATCATTAACTAATATTGCCCTCTTATTCACCAAAACTACTGTTGAGGCCCAAAAAATTCATGGTTGGGCCCGAATAAATTCCTGGCCCAGTATGACATTTAACTTGGGAAGAAACCCAATTTGGGTATCCAAGAGTTCATCATATAAACTTGCATACGTGCCACGCCAAGCAAATAAGCAACACGTCACGCTACAAGCTTAAGTGGACCCAAGCCACGCAAGATGCCCGGGGCTTGCTTGAGTGGGTTGTGGTATAGATGGTAATAAGTTGACATGAGGCCCATCGATGGGCCGAGAAATGGAAGTCCTGGGGTTGCTTGGGAGCCCCAGAATTCAAGCCCATTTCTTAGGCCCAAATATGTGGGTGAGCAAAAAAAGAGAAAAATAGCCCATTACTTCAACCAAAATAGCTCATTACTTCAACCAAAATAGTCCATTAACTCAACCAAAATAGCCCAACAATTGATAAAGTTAGCCCATTCACTTGATAAACCAACTTATTGTCCTAGAAGACCCAAGCAACTCAAGAAAATATCTGCAAAATCTCTAGCACCTAGCTGAAAACAAAAGCCACGATGAAAGCCAAAATATTCATGTGTGTAAGCTGCTGGAAGCTCCAACACATGGGAAGGAACAAGTTTCAAGCAAAAACATCCAAAAGACCAAGGGATACTTGAGCAAAACACCCTTCAAACCAGTGTACATACCCATTTCTTTCCCTCATTAGACCTAGCCTTGGAAGAGGGGAGAAAAGAAAGAAGAAAGATGGCTGAAAATGGGGATTCTCCACTGAGGCAGCTGCGGGAAAGGGGCCTTGAGCTCCCAAAAATCTCTGATTTTATGCAAATGGGTAGAGGAAATTTCACCAAAATAGGATGATTGAAGGGATGAGGGGAGAAAGGAAGGGAAAGACTTGGCCAAATTAGATAGAAACCATTAGGGTTTCTTGAAAAATGATAGCTTCCAGCGCCTATAAAAAGAGGCATTTCCTACCCATCATCACAACATACATCTGGAGAGCAAGTTTTATCTTTCACCTCTGAAACATCTGCAATTTTGAGCTCATCTTTCCATCTTTTCCCATTTTCCCTTTTAGTAAACTTTTCCCAAGCTTGACAGAGTTTTCGTCGAGCTACCGGAAACTACCCAACACCCCACTACTTCATCATTAGCTAAAACAACCAGAGAGCAAGCTTCCTCTCTTACTTGCAAACACCCAGCAATTTCGTGCACTATTCACCCTTCTTCCCCATTTTCCCTCTTTTGGCAGATTGCTCTAATATTTGACAGAGTCACTGTCAAACTATCGGAAGAAACACTCAAGCCACCCTTTTCTTTCTCTCTTTTGTTTCTTAACCAAATCTACTTGCAAACCTCTCCTCTCTTATCTGGGCACCCTTTCTTCCTTCCAAGAACACGTGATTTTCTCTTTAGTGCTAAACTCATGCCAATTTTGCTTCCATGCCACGATCTCCTCGTGCCAAGCTAGAAAATTTATCTGTAAGCATTAAAAAATCATCTGTAAGTTGCTATTGTTCTAGTTGGTGAAGGTAACCAAGATGCTTCCTAAGGCTCTACTGTCATTTCAAATCATTTTGGGGCTTGATTTTCGAATTAAGACAAAAGGGACAATTTCATCGATCTGCCCTTTACGGCAGCCCAGCCCATTTACAGCTGCCAGAAGAAAAAACCCCCTACATAAATTGGCGACTTCACTGGAGATCAAGCCGTTATCTTCACCAATGCCTCTGGAGAAGAAGCCCATAAGCAATAAACCAGAGAAAATAAAGAGATAAGAACATTTCCTCTTTCTTGTTTTTTCTTTCGTTGGCTATCTACTTTGCATAACAAGCATAATAAGGGTGACTGACATGTGCCTTTTGCTTGTTTTTTAGATCTCCATTCTCAAGCAAAACCAGATCTTGTACGAGGGCTAGGGGCTTAGGTAAATCCATCATTCATGCCATTGAATCGAACTACACATGCAAACTCCAAAATACTTGGGGGCTTCGTGCCAAGAAAATCTGTATAAATAAAATAAAATAAAATAAAATTTAAAAAAAAAAAAAAAGAAGAGTAAAAATTCAGTTCCAAATTACTTGGGGGCTTCCTGCCAATTGAAAAAAAAAAGTCAAGCACAAGTACTTCAAAGTTTCTCATGCTAAACCAAGCTATGCCTCAGTTCCGAGAGCTGTGTTTCAACATTATTCACATCTTTAACCAAGTCCAAGCTATATACATTCATTCATCACTATTTCCACCACTTTCCTTTTTTTTTTTTAAACCTTCTTAGCCTCTACCCGATTTCAATCCATCCTTACAGCAATTAAACAACCTCATTGCACCTCTAAAAGAACACTTGAAGTGACCTCAACGACTAGCTTGTTCTTCTCATGCTTTGGAACCTCTAAATCAAGTCTGAAAAAAGATACAGACACTAGAGAGGTACTCGTGAAAAAACACAAAAAAAAAAAACAAAACAGAGGTGCTAGAAGCATATTTTCTTACATTCTTCCAGCTCCTACTCTACAAGCAAAGAATTTCTGGCACTTGCCTTATTTCAAATCTTCTTAGCCTCTGTCCTATTTCAAACATCATGCTAGTGTATATACTTCTTAACCCCAAAACTCAACTTATCCTTGCAACAATTCAACAAACTCATTACATCTGTGAAAGTGACCAAAAACTCACCTTTATTCTTTCAAGTTCCCAGCAAATCAGTAAGACGATGGCATTCCTCATGCTTTGGAACCTCTCAATCAAGCCTGAAAAAGAACCTCTTATCCACCATGCTACAAACAACTTTGTGATTATATGCTACGCCTTTTGATATTTATAATGTTTCTTTTTCTTCTATCTCTTTTGTTTTTCTTCCTTTTCCGTCTCTCTTCTCTCCTCTTTCTCTTTTTTTTCCTTCTCTCTTCCCTCCTTTTTTTTCCTTTCTTTTCCTTCTCTTTTCTCTCCTCTCCTCTCTTTTTTTCTTTTTTTTTTCCTTCTCTCTCTCTCTCTCTCTCTCTCTCTCTCTCTCTCTCTCTCTCTCTCTCTCTCTCTCTCTCTCCCCCCCTTATATTTTCTCTACTCTCTCTGTTTTTTTTTTATTTAAATTTTTTCAGTTGTGAGTTTTGTAACATGCATATTATTATTTATGAAATTTAATCGCGGGTCGTCCAAGTTTATGGTTCTTTATACATATTGATGTTGCTTTATTAGTTGCTACCACTTTTTATTAAACAAGTTATTAACCAGGTAACCTGTTTAAGATGACCCGAACCCGACTCGACACGTTTCTTAAATGGGTAGTGTTCGAGTTGAGCATTCTTGACACGTTTATTATCCTGACACGATACGAACCCGACACGACACGACCCATTGTTAGCCCTACACCTAGCAACATATATTGGCTATCTGGACTAACCATAAATGAATTGAACATAATTCTGATTAAAACTACCATGTCCATGTAATTCAATTTTTCTATCATACAATGTTCTGATTGTAACTCTTAGGCATGAATTACTATCAAGCCCTAATTATGATACTATGAATAACACTCCTTCATACATGATTCAATACAATAGCATTAGAATACTATTTACACTATGGCTAGAGATTTCTGAATCATCCTTTCATGAAATATTCTCCTATTTTACTAGAGATGATAAATCCTATATTGTACATTCATTGCCTTCGTATACAAATCGGTACAATTATCATAACTCATGGTTAGAACTAAGACTTGTTGCACTGTCAAAACATATTAAGTTATATATACAAGACAAATGTGAAGCCTCAAATTTAAGGATCACTTACATAGTTGTAACGAAGAATTCTTCTTTGACAGGCAAGTAAAACTCCATCGAAGAATTCATGTATACGATCACGTTTAGCATCCCTCACACAATACATAGGTACCCAAATTCCTCTTTTAGTGTCTCTACACAGATAATTAAGACCAAATTATCTTCCACATTGAGTAACTAGTATCTATTCAATACCTCTTAGAACATGTTTCCTTAGACAATTTTATGCTTGCATAAAAAATAAATAACTTCAGTGATTAGTACACTAATTTTTTATTTTTTATTTTCCCATTGAAAGATTATCCTTCCACGTGTTAGTCCCATCGGATTAGGATTCTTTCAATTTCCTTGTATAATATTAAAAACAAAACATGAAAGTTACAACGTAGGAGAGAGAAGAGATGGTTAAATTAATATGGAAGAAAAAGTTGTTATAAAGTAGTTTCCTCTAAAATTCGATTAAAAAAGTAAGCCGCTATCTTCGCGCCTGGCGAGCTATCCCTGGCAGGCAAGTAGCATCATCCCATCTGCCTTGCTATTTCTAATGTTGTCTGTTTTGTTCAACACTTTTGAGTATTCAGATTGAGAGAGAGAGAAACAAAGAAAGAAACCAATAAACAAAGAAAGATGATGATCCGCAGTGCCATCGCCAAAAGACTTGTCTCCTCAAACTCCTCCTCCTCGTCTACTTCTTCCTCTGGTTGGTCTTGGTTGTGCCAAAAGACTAGCAGCAGCAGATCATCGTCGTCGTTGGTGGGTCAATGCCTAAACGACGACGACAACAACAACAAGAAGCTTGAATTTGAATTTGATGGCATTGAGAAGACGAGTAAGAGTAGCAGCAGCAGGTGGTTTCACTCTGCCTCACTGGGTGGTGGTGGGGGTTTGCCTTCTTCCATGAGGGCAGCTGTCTTCAGGGAACCTAACAAACCTCTCACCATCGAGGAATTTCAAATCCCTCTTCCCCAATCCGGTGAAATTCTCCTCAAAACCAAGGGTATATTATATATGACTTCAAACTCTCTCGTCTTTGGATTTTGGAATTGTTATTATCATTTGTTCCTCATTTCCCTGTTTACCTTTCAGTGATTGATTTTGAATGTGTCATGCTGGTTTTGATTTGATTTTGAATCTGTCATGCTGGTTTTGATTCTTGACTTATTTTTTATTTATTAATTTATAGTCTTTGATGAAAATACCCAGAATTTTTTTTTTTTGTTTTAAAGATGATTGGCCAAAGAAAGAAAAAGAAAATCGGAACCACATGTGGATGGCTGATAATGCGCCATAGACGTTGGAGCTTTGAATATGATTTGTTGAAATGTGATGTATGAGCAGTCTTAATTAAGCTTGATTGCCTTTTCTATGTATTGGGTGTTGCCATTTCAATTCTCTAATCTTTCCGCAAGTAAATTCTCACTTGACCTTTTTTTTGTTTTAGCCAATGATAGGTTTCTTCTCCGTCCCTTCTTGCTCCTTTTCGGTTTTCACTAAATTGTGGATGCACTTCTCATGTGTTCACTACTCTTCACAAAATGTTGTCTGATATTGTTAGTGTTTTCTTTTCTTGTTGTAGCCTGTGGAGTTTGCCACTCTGATCTCCATGTTATGAAAGGTGAGCTTCCATTTGCTAGCCCTTGTGTCGTGGGGCATGAGATAACTGGTGAGGTTGTCGAACATGGACCGGCTACAGATACCAAAACAATAGCAAGGTGCCCTTCATTTAGATCACAACAATTTTAATGGTGTTCTATAAATTTGCTCTCATAAATGTAGATATCTAGATCACAAATGAAAAAAACAAGTGTAGACATCAATTGACACCAGTCTGAAACTTTTATACTACTATAACTTTTTTATGGGATTAATTTGCAGTTATACTCACCGTTAGATTTGATATTTCACAAATACAAGTCAAAAGGGTCGTGGTAAATCCATCACATTGCGGTGTGTTTGGATGGGAACATAAACTTGGAATTTATACAAAAGTCAAGATTTCTGAAATGACATGTACTAATTCCTGGTATGAGTGTATAAATTCTACATGGAAAGAAACAGAATTTGCGGTTCGTAAATCTCTACTTTAAATTCCACCTAAATAGGTATCATTTCCAGAATACAAGACAATGATAGTTTTGAGACAAAGGCTACAACCACCACCACCTCTACCTGCACTCCACTATCACCATCTTGCCATGGCCATCACTACCACCACTAGTAGCACCATCGCCGATGTCACCGCTACCAATAGTATCACCATTAATTTTAAATCTCATATCCTTAATAGATTAACCAAACAAGAAACTTTACAAATTCCATTTTCTAAAATTACTTTGAAATTTCATAGTAACTTAAACTCAATCATCCAAATGCACCATTAGTTTTGAAAACTGAAAGTTTTGTGGATAAGAAAAAGAAGTATGAAGTAACCGATAGTTATTGATTTGACATTTGACATGCTCAATAGATGAGGAAAGAGCATATTATAATTTTAATCCAACTGTGAGGTTGGAAATTATAGACTAACAAGAAAAAGTCCAGTAGAGGATGTGAGGAGTTGTGTACATTTTTGGCTGGCCGATATCTTAGGTTTACACTTGTATGTGTGTGTGTGTGGATGTCGGCTTTGTGGATTATTAGTTTCATTTTCTTGATTTTTCAGATTACCAATTGGATCTCGTGTTATTGGAGCTTTCATCATGCCTTGTGGTAACTGTTCCTACTGTTCAAAGGTAATACTACTCAGAGATGCTACTTTGATCGTTCTCTCCAATCTGTTGTTATCAATAATAGTTTATTGACTGCTCTACAAATGTGGTAGTTACCATTTTGTTTTCGGAGAAAAGTGTGTATCAAATAGTTGATTTTTTTTGGTCACTGAATTGAGAAAAGGGCCATGATGATTTATGTGAGGATTTCTTTGCCTATAACCGTGCAAAAGGAACCCTTTATGATGGTGAGACTCGGCTATTCCTCCACAGCAGTGGTAAGCATGCTCTTCTCTCTCTCTCTCTCTCTCTCTCTCTCTCTCTCTCTCTCTCTCTCTCTCTCTCTCTCCTTTTTCTTTTTTTCTTTTTTTTTTGTTACCTTTGTTTTTGTCAGTCTGTTGAACTTTTAATAGCCATATATAAATGGTTGTTTCTAGTATCTGTAATTCTAATGCAGGGCTTAAGGGATTGGAAATGAACGGGTCTTTCATTCTGATCTTTATGATTAACAGTGTCATTTTCTTTTCCAAACTTTATTGTTGACTAAGTTGAACCCCTTCAACATGTAGCAGCAAAGTTTCCTTAAACTATCACTTAGAATCTTTACTTGTGATGGCATTTTTCTCCTTGCCCTTTGTATAGGTAGTATACAAGATCCGTAGTTTTTTGTTTTGGCTAATTCCGGACACGTACTATAAAGAAAAATAGAAAAGAGTATATGTCTATGAAGATTGTGATAAAAATATGCTAGCTACTATTAATTTTCGCTTTACATTCCTTTTCTTTTCAAAAAACAAAAAAGAAATATGCCAAAATGGTTTAATCCGAATTTTGTTTGCTGTAAGCAAAAATCAGGTTTTCTCTATGTTGAAAATTTTGAATAATGATTTTTCATTTGTGCCGTTATGGGAAGAATAATCGAAAGAATGTGGCCATTGTTCCCCAGAAAGAAAGCAGAAGTTGAATGAAAAAAGTAGAAATGTTCTTTCAATTCAAATTATCTTTCATCTTGATTGTCACGTTTGCACATATGCCTGACATGTATGTTATGTGTTCCAAGATTCATTCTCCTTGGAGGTCTGCTTTCTTTTTCCTGTTTTGATAAGGTTGGATTAAATCATGTAGAGTACAAACCTTCGTTGTTTGATAACTAAAAGGTATTATATGCTGTGCAGGAAAACCAGTATACATGTATAGTATGGGAGGCCTTGCTGAGTACTGTGTTGTGCCGGCAAATGGATTGACTATTTTGCCGAAGTCATTGCCATACACAGAGTCTGCAATTTTAGGATGTGCAGTATTTACTGCTTATGGTGCTATGGCTAATGCAGCTGAGGTGCGTCCTGGGGATTCAATTGCTGTGATTGGAATTGGGGGTGTTGGATCAAGGTAAACTTTGTACTCAAGTAAATTTGTATGTTTATTGACCTGTATATTCAAATTTTTGTATTTATAAAACTTGGTTTAATTTGTCTCTTTGGAGGTGTGTGTTATAAGAATAAAATGGATAAAAGCATGTACTATTTTGTGGTAGAAAGTTCCACCTGGAAGGCATAAAATGTATACAAACATAAGTGCCCAGGTGGGAAATAATCGATGTTTATGGGGCATCATTTCAGACTTTCTTAATTGCTACTCCTTGTGTAACCTCATATTAGGTTCAAAGCTTTTGCTGGCAGATACTATAACACCAAGATATGGAAATTCCTTTCTAGGCCTTATAATTTTCCTTTTCTTTTTGAGAAGAAACGCAATTTATTAATGAAAAGAAGATGACAATCTGTGGACAAGCAGGTCACGGCAACATAAATTTTGGACAATTTATCCATCATTGTCTCTCTCTTTCTCTTCCAATTTCTTCTCTTTTCATTCTCTTCTTCCATCTCCTTTTAATCTCTGAAAGTTCTCTTTTGGGATCCATGTGAGGTTGATGGTACGTCTTTTATTCATGTATTTATTTTCTAATTTTTAACTGGCTCTCATTTCATCCATACAAGGTTAGGCACTTTTGATTTATCTTGGGTGGTTTTTCTTAAATCTTAATGCCCGTTTTACTTTCATCCACCCATGAAATTATTATAAAGATTTTATAACTATATCATTTTCTACAGCTGTTTGCAGATAGCAAGAGCGTTTGGTGCCTCTGATATTATTGCTGTGGATGTTCAAGATGAGAAACTGCAGAAAGCCAAGATATTTGGTGCTACTCATGCAATAAATGCGGCTAAAGAAGATGCTGTTGGCAAAATAATGGTAACAACTTAAAGAAATTATCTTTCTTCTTAGTGAGATTTGATACAATATTGGTATGGTACTTCAAGTACACAGGTATTTTGTGCTCATTATGATGTCGATAATTTGTTTTTGTGGCTTCCTTTGTGGTGTTTCAAGTACGCAGTCCCACAAACTATATTAAACTACTCCATGGAGCCAACCATAATAAATGAGTCATCTTCTAATAAGGTCCTTAAACAAGGACCTGTCTATTAGTCATTAGATGGGATACGGAGTTTGAGATGCCTGGTTGGTGAAATAGATCTGAATGTATCTCAGCGATCCATGTCTCTTCTGATGGCTGAGAAACGTTTCCTCATATTAGATTTAAATTGAACATAAACTGCTGAAATTAATTTTTGAGATGAAGCAAAATCTTTCATTGTTCTATCCCTGTAATGATAACTTGCTGTTTAGTTTGTTATAGTTCACTTGTTGTGGACAGGAAATAACTGGTGGAAAGGGTGTGGACGTCGCTGTGGAAGCCCTGGGAAGGCCACAGACTTTTTTGCAATGTGTACAAAGTGTGAAAGATGGAGGAAAAGCTGTAATGATTGGGCTTGCACAAAGTGGTTCAGTTGGGGAAGTAGATATAAATCGTCTTGTTCGTAGAAAGGTGAGTATTATCAGTGATGTATTATACTGAATTGATTTTCAATCTTTGGCATATGATATAATGTTTGTGGCTCCACATCAATATTTATTAGGTGAATGTAATTAGGTGTAGTTGTGATAAGATTATAGGAACGATAAGAGAATTGAGAAATCTTGGGGAAACACTTGCAAGAAATTATGTAGTAACTAGTAAGTAACTTGCTTGATCTTTCAGATTCCATTTGTAGTCTTGCATTTATGTAGGTCCATTTCAGATTTCAAGAACATGAGGTTTTACAGCTTAAAATATTGCCTTATGATGAAAGAACAAAAAGGAATAATGTAATGTTGACCCTCAATTTTTCCTTCTGTTCTAAACAGTTACTTCCTCTTGCATCTAAAAGACCACAAAATTAGCTCAAATCCCCATGTGTCATTGAATCCAGATTTGGTCTTATGTTTCTTTTTGGAAGAGCTGAGTTAAGCTCAAGTTGTCTAGGAATGCTCTGTTTCATTTTACTTATTTGGCAATGATCTTGTGGAACAGATACAAATCATTGGATCTTATGGAGGACGGGCAAGGCAGGATCTTCCTAAGGTTGTGAGGTTGGCAGAAACAGGTGTATTTGATTTAACTAATGCTGTTTCTAGAAAGTACACATTCGAGGAATCGAACAATGCGTTCCAGGATTTGAACAAGGGAAACATTGTTGGCCGAGCAGTGATTGAGATAATGTAGTTCTTTTCTCTCCAAGCGGCTGTTGTTGATGCCAAAAGTCCACCTCAAGTACAAGCCCAAATAGAATCTGAAGCTGCATTACTAATGAAGCCTTGTTCAATCCATTTCTGCATCTACCTTCAATCCCTATCTATCTGACAGAGTTGGATGGAGTTCAGCTGGTTCTAACAATATCTCTGTTTGTTACTTCCTTTTTCACTTCAATTCACCTTCTATAGACTTAAAGCTCTTGGCCGTATAACATGGTATGAAAGAGGTTACGCTTCTACATGTGATTTGAATAATATATAATATATATGTAAAATAATTCCTCTGGTTAACCAGTAACATATAGGTTAGTAGTTTCCCCGCATCCAAAACCTAGGGCATAGGCGTAGGGATAGAAATGAGCAGCTTTTTTTCTTGTTTTGTTTTTTTGTTTTTTTGGCCAAAGTTAGGGGAGAGGGGAAAACACACACACACACACACAAGTATGATGGGGCTTGAACCCAAGACCACTTGGAAGTACATCAAAGACATCCAACTAACACTCCATTGATGGAAATGAGCAGCGTTAACCCAACATCAGAAGTGTAAAAACTTGGCATTATGTATAATGATCCAAGCAACGTCCCGGTAAATACGCGGGTTGCATGGGCACATATGATCAATAAAACTTCATGAGTAAATAATTGTGACGCCTATGGTAGAAAAAAGATGCTATTTAACAGTTGACATGAAGATTTATGGGATGTCAATTTTGACATTTCTCTTCATTCCTTCAAATCCATGTAGATGTTATTTTCAAATCTATATAGTTTACTAATATGAAATATAAGAATCTAATTTCACCTAATTTACATAAGTTCAATGCCTAAAAAAAGGCTCTAATTTTACAATCATGCACTGAAAAAATCTCAAAATTACAAAAGATGCCATTATTAAATTGCCAAATTTTACTATTTCATTTAGGGTAATTCTATATGAACCCCATTATTTGCTCTTTACACCCCATTGAATTTTAATAAAATTTAGAATTACTCATTAAACCCCTTTTTTTTTCTTTCCCTAAATTGCCATCATGAACCCCATTCCCTAACTCACTGTGTAAACCCCATCCCATATCATACATCACCCATTGAAAACCCCCTTCTCTTTTAGACACACCCCATTTGATATCAAACCCCACCCCATCTGATATCAAGCCCCCATCGAAAATTCCCTTCTCTTGCAGACACACCCCATCAGATTTACAACAACCTCCATCACACACCCCATCCCTTTGCCATCGCAGAACCCATCTTTGCTCACCATCGAACCCCCATCTCTGCAAACCACCGAACCCCATCGTACAACCCATCTCTGCAAACCCGAACCCATCTCTGAAACAGAGCCATCACACCCATCTCTGCTCACCACCGAACCCATCTCTGTAAACCACCGAACCCCATCGCACAGCCCATCTCTGCAAACCCGAACCCATCTCTGTCAAGTTTTCACAAATCCTTCGAAGAGCCAAGGTTTGATTTCAATTTTGATTTCTATATTTACGTTTCTAAGTGTTGATTAAGCCTATGTTTGATTTCACTTTTGAAAAGCCAAAGTCTGATTTTGATTTTTGATTTCAACGTTGTGGGTGTATAGTTTGAACCTAGTTTTACAAAACTGGATTTTAGTTTCGATGGATTACCATCGAAATGGTTACATTGCTTCAGTGGTAGTCCACAAAATTTGTTTCTATTTTTCAAGAGATTCTCACCGAATGTATTTCGGTTTTTCAGTGGTACTCCACCGAATATGTGTTGTTTTTTCCGGTGATAGTGCATTGAATTTATTTCCGTTTTTCAGTGATCATCTATCGAATACGTTCTTGAGTGGACACTTAATATTGTTTGTTTTTAGATATAAAGAGGACTCGCAGAGGTACTACTGAGGCTTCATCATCTCGACCTAATAGACAGTGTCCCACGGCCTCAACGAGGACACAGAGAGCGGCTCCCCAAGATCACTTTGAGGATACTATAGAGGTTGAAGATGTAGCTGCTACTCATGATAGTAATGTTGAGGTACATGCCAAGCCTACTGAACCATCTCGAGTAGGTCCCATTGTTCCATCTTTACTTACGAGTTTTAAAACTCACATAGCAGCTGCAATTTGGAATAACCAGGTAATTCGTTTTACTGTGACAATAGGAGGTAGAATATAAGTCTAGTTCATGGTAATTAACCTTAATATATATATATATATATATATTTTAACTAGGAACGTGAGCCCCTTAGGTGCATGTCGAAGACATCCACCCTTCGTGAATGGAATTGGTGGGGTAATTTAAATAATGGTATATTCAAATGGTACATTCAGAGGTCTGGATTATAACAACTTATTAGGTGTTCTTATCGGAATGCTGATAAGATTGTGGGATCTACATTTGTTGACAGGTTGCATCTCGAGACGAACACCTTTCACATGCTTTTTGGTGAGATGACCATCACATTGGATGATGTATCATCTATTTTAGGCATTCCTGTGTCTAGTGCAGCGGTTGCTCCTCTTGAAGATGAATGACCTTGAAGATACTCTGAAATAGGGTGGTTGTGTACTCCACAAACCACCTCTAACTTCCAATCATCCCCATCACTAATATTGACACCTTTTAACAAGAATGAGCATCCACATTTCTTGGTACCAGTGTCCCAAGCACATTTTTTCATATCACTATTTGCATTCGACCTTATATCAGTTGTCTAACTAGACTTGCAAGACTTATAGTTACTGTTCCTCTCACAAGCAAGTATTACACGAGGTCTCCTCTTGCCCTCACCTCCATAATCAGACCTTTTAATTACAATGACAATATTATTCATTTTTCCTTGTGCACGAGCCCATCTAAGTAATGCATCTCTACCATTGAATATCTACACATAAAAATCATATTATTTAAAGATAAAATTTGAAAATTAATGCCCCGTTAATGATACTAAAAAGGATTTCAGACAAATAATTACCGAATAAGTTGTGAATTGATTACTATAGTCCATTACACATTATGTTCACACATTGTTGCCTTCAGTAGGGGCTCACCTTGTTTTTGTTCCTTCAATGGGAGTAAGATCAAAATAGCTTGCATTAAATTTGTGGTCGGCAATAAGTTATTGAAAAAAATAAATAAATTTCTGTTCAATGCCACTAAAACGCAGGTAAAAGTTCGGTAGTGAACCATTGAACTACGTTCTATGTTACGGTGGAGTTCCACCTATTATTAAGTTCATGACTGGTCAAACACAACCGAAAAAGGTGCAATGTTTCGGTGGCGTCCCACCGAATTTACCTATCACGTTCGGTACTGATGTGCTGAACGCAACCAGCGACCATTATGAAATACTAAATTGCAAAATGCCAAAAAATAAACTCGTACCTCATTCGAAGCCTCTCTAACTTCAATCTCACCCTTCATAAATAAATAAAAGATATTTTTTCACCAATATAAAAGTATAAATCTAGGGTTAGGGTTTAGGAACATGATAGTTTGAGAAAAAAGTCAAACTAGGGTTGCAGGAACATATGTGGGGTGTAGTGAGCAATTTTAATTTAAAATTTAAAATTTTTTGTCCTCAATGGTAATTATGTACAAGGGTAAAATAGGTTATTCATGTTTAAAATTAGTATGAGGTGTAAAGAGCAAATAATGGGGTGCCAGTGGCGGATCTGTGTAAAGGGCAGGGTGGATGCCAGCCCATCCAAAGTTTTTATTATTATTTAAAAACCTATATATGTTATATGGGCAGCCCAAGTTTAAAAACTTAAAAAGCTAACTCAATGTACACACACGCCCATCCAACTTCAAAGTGGTCCCAGCTTTTGTCTCTTTTCTTTTGGCACAGCTTTTCTCTATTCCATTCTACAGACCCGATGACAACAACAACTTCCTTTTGCCCTTTTTATTTTCTGCATCTTACTATTATATTGGTTGGGCAGTGGGCAACTTGGCAAAATCTTGTCCTCTTCTTTCTACAACAACAAGTAATTTCTAATTCTCTCATTTTTTATATATCTTTAATTATAGTTTTAATTTAAAATTCAATATTCTAGGGTTTACTTAGAGATTGAATTATAATTTTGTGATTTTGTTGAAATTAATTAGGGCTTTGATTTTAGGAATTTTGTTGAGATGTTTCAATGTTTGATTTGTTCTTTGTTGATATTGTTGAGATGCTATTATTATTAGAATTTGTTTGATTTTTTGTTGGTATGTTTGATTTAAATTATTTATTTTACATGTTATTCATAGGTTATCTTTGATTATGTCGGATCACAATCGGAATCCCAAGAGAACAAAAAACTTGTTCTCTTTTTTTAAGAAAAGGAATGATGGGTCATCATCTAGTACATTGCCTTCTAGCTCTTCTTTATCTATTCCAATATGTGATGAACAAAATCTTCCCGAGTCTCCCATTATTAAGCCTCAAGTTGAAAGAACTGAATCTGAAAGAGTAGATGATTATCATGATTTTAATATCAATTATCTTGAGTGTGATCTAGGATTACGTCGTCTAATATGCAAATATCCAGTGAATGAACAAGATAATGTGCGAAGAGCATACATTCTTTTAGGACCATGTCAACCCGAGTTAGAAGATTATCCAATCCATTTAGAAGGGCGGGACTTTTGTCGATTTAATAAAAAATGGTTTGGTCAATTCACTTGGCTTGAGTATTCAGTTGCTAAGAATAAGGTATTTTGTTTTCCTTATTTCATTTTTGACATGAATCAGTCACACCCAACCTTTATTGTTGTGGGTATAAAAAATAGAAGAGAATTGGTGGGAATCAATGTGCATTTCAACATCATGTAGGCAAGTTAAATTCACCACATCATCTTGCTATGCAAAAGTGGATTAGCTTAAAAACTCCATTTCTTCATATTGAAAAAGTGGTACAGAACCAATCAAAGCAACAAGTGATGAAAAATCGGTTGCCACTTACGACCACAATAGAGGCATTAGGTATCTAGCAAATCAAGCATTGGCTTTTCGGGGCCACGATGAATCCGTTGACTCATCTAATCGGGGCTATTTCATTGAAATCATAAAGTCTTTTGTAAGAATGAATATAGAAGTTGAGAAAGTTGTCCTTGATAAGGCTCCTCAAAATGCTCAATACATTGCGCATGACATACAAAAGCAAATCTTACATATTTTTGCTAACAAGGTGAGGAAGGCAATTTGTAAGGAACTTGGGAAGAACAAATTTTGTATTCTAGTTGATGAATCACTTGATGAATCCGATAAGGAACAAATGGCTATTATTATAAGATTTGTTGATTGTGATGGATTTATTCGTGAACGCTTCTTCGATATTGTGAGTCTTGTAGACACTAATGCCTTGACTCTTAAAAAAGAGATATGCAAAGTGCTTGGTAATAACGACATTCTAGTGGAAAATATGCGTGGTCAAGGGTATGATGGTGCTAGTAATATGCGTGGTTCATGGAATGGCTTACAAGCATTATTTCTTCAAGATTGTCCATATACATATTATGTGCATTGCTTTGTTCATCGCTTGCAATTGGCATTAAATGGTGTAGCTAAAGATGTGAAAGTTTTATGGAGGTTGTTTTTAATGTTGACTAACATTGTGAATTTTGTTAGTGCTTCTGCTAAGCACCGTAGTGAGTTAAACTTAATTAGAAAAGTTGAACTCAATGGGTTGTTGGATTCTGGAGAACTTGAGACAGGCAGATGACTTAATCAAGCTCGTAGTTTGAAACGAGCTCGAGCCACTCGTTGGGGCTCTCATTATGCCTCTATTACAAGTTTGTTGTGTTTATCTAAAGAGACTAAATTACTTCTTCAAGAAATCATTGATCATGGACCTAACCAACAATTTCGTGGCGATGTTGAGAGTAACTATATTGCTATGATGTCTTTTGAGTTTGTGTTTTCATTGGTTTTGATGGATAAAATTATGGGATTGACCAATTTTCTTTGTCAATTATTTCAGACCAAAACTCAAGACATTGTAAGTGCTTTAAATTTTGTTGAAAACACAAAAATGCAGCTTCAAGATATGAGGGTACATGGCTGGGATGATTTATTCTGTAGTTTGGTATCATTTTGTGAACTACATGGTGTTGATGTTCCTGATATGGGTGCTTGTTATATGACGGGCACACATCGCTCTTGTCAACAAAAAGATTTTATTACATTTGAGCATTACTATCGCGTTGATGTATTCAATGATGTTATAGATTGCATGTTAAGGGAGTTAAATGATAGATTTCCATAGCAAACAGTTGAACTTCTTATTCTTAGCTCAGCATTGGATCCTCGTAATTCATTCAAGTCATTTAATATTGAGCATATATGTAAACTTGCTGAGAAATTTTATCCTGCTGATTTCCTTCCAAATGAGTTGAAAGATTTGGAAATAGAGTTAAGGTATTTTCAAAATGATGTACATCACCTTCCTTATTTTATGGAAACTAACACTCTTCCTCATTTATGTCAACAATTAGTGGAAACAAGTTTGGTAGAGAACTATTGTTTGATCAACAGGTTGATTCGGTTGGTGTTGACTCTTCCCGTTTCTACAGCAACAACGGAACTAGCTTTTTCATGTAGGAGAATTATTAAGAATCGGCTTCGAAGCACCATGGCTGATGAGTTTCTTGCTGATTGCATGACCCTCCACATTGAAAGAGAGTTTGCTAATAGTATCACTAATGCATCGATAATTGAGGAATTTAAGACTTCTAAGTCTCGCAGGGTAAAATTTTAGATTTAACTAGTGATGTTTTGTATTACATTTACCTGTGATTTTTGTTTTTGTTGTTACGCTTGTATTTATGTATAGATGTATTTGAGGGTAAGGCTTATTACGCCCTCCTGACTAGGTGTATCTTTTTCTGATTATTAATGAAATTCACTCGTACCATCGAGTTTAGTATGTAAGTTCCGCCCAATTGGCTTTCCAATCTTGAATTCGCCACTGTGGGGTGCCAATAATAAAATCACCATTTTCATTTAAACTCAATAACAGTTGTCCACATTTAACATTCCCACGTCCAAAATGATAGCAACGCAACCAAAAATCCCACATTAGATGACAACAATGCCAAAGCTCCCTAACACCACAACAATGACCAAAATTCATGCCCACGACGACATTCCCAACTGCTCCATCTTCCCACAAACATCCAACTCCTTCATCCCATACTTCAAGAAAAAATACTTCACAAACTCAAACCTCATGGATTCACTATTTGAAAATTCACTCTCTGAAAATCGAAGAGCACTCACTACATATTGGTTAAGTTATGATCTCAAAACAAATTTGTTAGAACAAGATGCTAATATCTACAATTACATAAACAACAACTCTAATTAAATGGAAACTGCAATGTAGTGTGTACAAAATGGCAATGCAACACATGTCTAAAAATTTATAGAACTATCTCTACATAAGCAATCATAAACTAAAAAGGGATGTTCATATCACTGCCTTGCAAGTCTTCTTGTTGTGGCATGCAACATCGTACTGATTGCATTTCAATGGCCTTATACCTTTCACAAAAGACTTGATCCTCTTCGTTGACAGTCTTCCAACTGGTCTCTTTGTAATCGGAGGAAACACAACTTTACCAACTACACCACCTAGTAAGAAACATCCTAACACAACTAAAAACCAACTACATAATAACAGCTAGCAAGTAGAGACCTAAACCAATCAAATCAGCAACTAAAAACCCAAAGTTTCATGCCAATAGTTAGTAAGAAATAAGCAAAACCAATAAAATCATAAAATAAAATTAGAAACTGCAATGCAGCACCTAGTAAGCAACATCCCAAAACAACAAAAAACCAAAAACCACATGACTGCAACAAATAAGAAAAGACCTAAACCAATCCAATAAACAACTAAAAACTAAGAACTATATGCCAACAACAAGTAAGAAATACCAATCAAACCAGAAACTCAAAATAGAAATTTCAATGCAGCACATAGAAAGCAACAACCAAAAGAAATCCAAACAGCAAGTCGAACCAAATCAAACATAATCTACAACGAAAAATCAAAAACGAAACTTTACAATCCTATGGAAAAGAAGTTGGATTCCAAGACAAATAGTTGTTATTTTGTAGGTTATCCAGATAGAACCAAAGGGTATTGATTTTATAGTCTAGGTCATACCACAAGGTTTGTTGAAACTGAGAGAGCAATTTTTCTAGAGAATGATGAAGATATTACAGAAGAAAGAGAATTTGATTTTGAAGAATTAATAGAAAACACATGTAGAAGAGAAGAGGCTATGAATCAATTCACCTTGCCAGTTGATCTTTTGAATAGCACGGCACAAGAAACTCAACCACAACAAATAATGCCAGAGGCACTTAGCACTGCAGCACCAATGCAAATTGAACTTGAGAATCCAGAATAGACTTAAGACCCACAGCAAGAACAAGAAAATGTAGAACTAAGGTCGTAAAGACCTAGAAGACCTGCAATTTCAAATGACTATGTCATATATTTACAAGAGTCCGAGCATGACATGAGTCAAAAAGAAGACCTTAGCACCTTTGAACAAGAAATGAACAGTGATAAAAATGAATAATGGCTTGCTGCAATGAAAGCAGAATTGGATTCTATGAGAAAGAATGGAGTATGGGATTGGTAAATTTGCCTCAATGATGTAGACCTATTGGTTGTAAATGGGTTTACAAAACAAAGAGAGACTCAAGAGGTTGTATAGAGAGGCACAAAGCCAGGATAGTTGTAAAAGGCTTCACACAACAAGGAGGGATACATTTTAGTGAAACTTTTTCTCCAATATCGACTAAAGATTCATTTCGAGTTATTATGGCAATCATGGTACACTTTGATCTATCACTTCATCAAATGGATGTCAAGACCGCATTCTTGAATGGAGAACTCTCTGAAGAGATTTACATGAAGCAACCGGAGGGATTCATTCAAGAAGAGAGAGAAAATCTTGTCTGCAAACTCAAGAAATTGATTTATGGTTTAAAGCAAGCATCTAGGCAGTGGTATCTCAAGTTTGATGAGGTTGTAAGATCTTATGGATTCACTAAAACACTAGTAGATAAGTGCATTTATATTAAAACCAGTGGGAGACATTTCATGTTTTTAGTTTTATATGTTGATGATATTCTTATTGAAAGCAGTAGCCGTACTCTTTTACATGACACCATGACATTTCTGACACAATCTTTTCATATGACAAATCAGGGAGAAAGAACTTAGGTTTTAGGCATTGAGATCATAAGGGATGGGGAGAGAGGTCTGTTAGGACTGTCACAGAAAGGGTACATAGAGAAAGTACTCAAGAGGTTTAAGATGGCAAATTGTGCAGGAGGAAGTGTATCTATGACAAAGAGAGACAAACTGAGTGAAAGTCAAGCTCCTCAAAATGATACTGAGAGGCAAGACATGCGAGACAAGCCTTATGCATCCTTGGTGGGCAGCCTCATGTATGCACAAGTCTGCACAAAGCCAGACTTTGCTTTTCCTATAAGTGTTTTGGGGGGATTCTAGTTGAACCCTGGACAAGCACATTGGGTGGCTGGAAAGAAGGTATTGAGTTACTTACAAAGAACAAATGATTACAAATTAGTTTACAAAAGGAGTCAAAATATGGAATTAATTAGATATGCTAATGCTGATTTAGGAGGCTGTGTGCACACAAAGAGATCCACTTCAAGTTTTGTATTCCTATTTGGAGGAGGGGGCTGTTTCTTGGAAAAGTGTCAAACAATCTATTATTGCTACTTGTACGATGCAAACATAATACATTGCTTGTTATGAACCAGCTTCACAAGCTATTTGGCTAATAAATTTAATTAGGAGTCTAAGAGTGGTTGATTCAATTGAAAGGCCTATTTTGATATGGAATGACAATACTTCAATGGTTTCTTTACTAAGATCAACAAGAGATCTTCAGGCAATAGGCTTTTGGACTTCAAGTATTATATGGTCAGAGAGAAGGTTAAGTCAGGAGACATTGTAGTTGAACACACAGACACCTATTCTATGATAGTAAACCCTTTTTACAAGGCATTGCCAGCTACAGTTTTTCATGGACATGCCAAGAGCATGGGATTGTCACCTATCCTTGATATGCTTGATTAGTGGGAGTAGTTTGCTGTTTATCTTAATTGATTTTTAATTATTCTTTAAGCCCTTGTTTTGTTGGTTTTGAGTGGAAGGCTTCCGTTCTGATTCAGACGAAATCTCGGCTTTATCATCCTCATCTGTACCTATGGGCAATCCAGGTATGCAAGTGTTTGTGTTCTTTATGTATGCAGTAGTTAAGTTAACAAATACTACCAAAATTATAAACGAATAATAGATTCCAAGTACTCATACCTCAACAACAAATTATGAAAAAATCCCCTACAAAACCGCACCTCCAAACTCAAATCTCATCACAAAAGGCATGAAAACAAAATCTACATCAAAGACTTCAAAAATCAACTTCTCAAACCAAAACATAACTACAAAATTGAAATAAGAATATGATCAAGAAAATACATACTAGACGAAAAATAGAGCTTCATGTGAGAAGATGAAATAGCACCATAACAAACACAATCTCAAGAGAATGAAAAAAAAAAAAAAAAACCAAAAAAATTGAACACGATCGCACTAGACCAAAGCACAGTAGATATCGCACCACAAAATCAAGCTTGATTCTTGATGAAATTGCAACAGCACGAAGAAAACATAAAAATCAGTTCAAAAACCACAAAAGAGGATGAAAATCGAACATAAAAAAGAAGAAAAACGGGAGAAATTGAACAAGCTGAACAACAGAGCTCAAATTGCAGCTCCAGAACCAGAGCTTCTACATGTAAAACGAGTGAGAGAATGTGAAAGTAAATCTCAAATCTTGCGTACTTTAAACATATGGGGGCTAAAAGGTAATTTTTCTTACTACTTTGAACAGGGCAACGAATCTGGGCCTCTTGATTGAGTTTATCCAAAACCAAATTTAAAACCCATTCACCAAAACCCAAACATAAATACTCTATTTATCAAATCCTTATTAGTAAAGATTCTTATCACTAATACTTTTTCTAATATATTTTTGTTTTAAATTTTGTTTTAATCTTTTAATTAATTTTTTAAAATTAAGAATTATTTATTTATTTATTTGTCAAGCTAGGATGAAATTACCAATGTAACCCTACCACATCATTAGTTTTAGCAGAGTTTGAGATGAAGTTTACAATAAAGGAGAAAGTGACACACCAAACATTGGTCAATGGGGTAAATTGAGTCAACTTTGAGAGGGCAATACGGGATTTGACTAATATTTCAAGGGGCACTGTAGCAATTAAGCCTTAAAAATAAACAATAATAATCCATATAAGGACACTGAAGGAAGTTGAGGTTCTACTCAAAATTAATTGACAATAAAAAAGTAGCCCAACTCTTTATAAATCCACGCTTGATTTTCTAAAAGCACAGTAAAAAAAATTTGAATTACCGTGCACTGACGTCACGTGACGTCAGAGCTGACGTCACCCCCCTCGGGATGAAGCCCAGGCAAAAATTACCCTTGGGCCTGCCCAGGTTGGTGGGACCCACTAATTGCCCGAGCTCAATCTTACGCGCTGGAGGTTGTTGGGCTTGCAAAGGCAGCCTTTTGCCCGGTTTGTGTAGAGCGGTGGAGTTGCTCTAAAAGATATCTCTCAACTCAAATAAACTTATTTAATATATCCTTCCATGTCTCGAAATTAACATATTTACATGAAAGATGTAAAATAGATAAGTTGGTTGGCCAGTGAAGCACCCACGAGTGAAAGTGCGGTGAGGTTAGAGAAACCCAATTTTCTGCTTTTTGAGTAAAAAGACGATTTTAGCTTTAGACAGCCCGAGGAGCCACGACGGTGCCCCTCTTTCGACAACTTCCATTATATTCTATTCTATTATTAATTTATTAAATTATTAAATCTTTTTTTAAGCTTAACAAGTAAAGTAAACAACACTGGACAAGATTCCCCAAGCCTCTCTGGCTAATCTTTTCTTTTCCCTCTGATATACTCTCACATTTGCTAACATTTTTTTTAATTGTAATTTTATAAATTACACTTTTCTATTGAGCTTTGTAATATTAAATAAATATTTGTTGTAAATAATAGGGAGTCTAAATAGAGCACAAACTATATATAATTACTACCAAATCAGTACTAAAACTCCATTTGATCTCTCTGGCTTTTTGGTGTTTTGAGAAATGCTGAAGCTGTTTAGGGTTTACCAGCTCGTCTCCACCTTCCTCTTGTTGGTCTCCCTCTTCCTCTTCGTCTTCACTGGTACACTATACTGCTGCTTTGTTTGTTTATTTACTGTCATTTTTAAGTTCTTGTATCTGTTGCCCCTCCATTTCTTCAATCAGATTTATTGTTTTTTTGTTTGTTTGTTTGCTTGCAGAGTAGCATATGAAGTTTTATCAATTGCCTAGTTGCTGCTGACGTTCCAATTATCTGTTTCAGGTTAATTGTGTATGACTCTATATTTTTGGGTGTAATTGTAGCAATGATTTAATACATCTGTATTTCGTTTTCTTACTTTCTGCTAAATTTTTGAAGTACCCATAAGATGGGTGCTGAAGCTTATACCATTGGGTTGAAATATTAGTTCATATTCTTACTTTCTGCTCAATTTTTAAAGTATAGAACTACCCAAAAGATGGCTGCCGAGCTTGTCAATTCTGCAACAAGTGAGAAACTTTCTGAAATGGATTGGATGAAGAATATTCAAATCTGTGAGTTAGTTGCTCGTGATCATAGGTATAATTGCTAAATCACTTCCAAATCTCTCTCTCTCTCTCTCTCTCTCTCTTTCTGGTATAATTGGATTTTTCTATTCATTTGTTCAGAAGAATATTTTTGTACACATGTCCGAGGAGGGAATTTGTTGAACTCTTTCTGGTTCAGTATAATGTGAACCAGAATATTGCATTTTCAATTATCTATATTTTATAGGCGTTGCATGTTTAATATGATGTCGGTTATTGCACTAGTAAACTGGATTGCACATGATAGCTCGTCCTTGTCTATATTTCATCATTGTATTTGGGACCATGAGATGATCAAGTTTGAGAAAAAATAGAACCAAATTTTCTTTAGGTATTTGCAGCTAATACCTCAAGAACTATAAGAGTTAGATAAGCAGTTCTCGCTTTCCAAATCATAGATGAAGGAGACTTATGACCTTGTGTTGGAAGTTCCTGAACACCTGACTACTTTTAATTTCAATGTTGATATGAGTTCAGTTTTGTTTCTGGAAAATGCCATTCTCAGTGGTTTACTTGCTAGCCATATCCAAGTTTAATAAATTGCTCTCATTGCCTGAGCTTATCTATTTGAAAATTGAAATCTGAGTATTGAAAGGTTGCTCTCTCATTGCCTGAGCTGAAATTACTTTTATCGTAATGTTTTTTTTTTTTTTCCTATTATCAACTTGCTTACGTGTGAAACTTTGGTCGATGTAGGCAAGCTAGAGATGTCATTAAAGCTATCAAAAAACGACTGGGGAGTAAACATGCAAATTCTCAACTTTATGCAGTTATGGTGAGCAATTGCATGATTTTGTGATGATATTTGGTTTATGTTGTCCGGCTAAAAAAGGACAAAGAATAGAGGAAATCTATCAGAGGGAAAAACAGAAAAAGATGCAAAGTCATCATGGTATTACCTCAGTGTATGGTTGTGTTTCTTGTACCTTGCGAACCCTTTTCTTTTCCCTGACTAGTGCACATCAAGTGCTTTCTGACCTGGGTTTATACCTGTAATGATCTGTTGTGATGTCGTTTGATATAACACCATCCATTATCCTTTGATTTTGTAGTTGTTGGAGATGTTGATGAACAATATAGGAGAACATATTCATAAGCAGGTGATTGATACTGGGCTTCTTCCTAGCCTAGTCAAGATAGTCAAGAAAAAGGTGCTAACTTGTTCTCATGTAAGCAATAGCTGAAAATTGGCTGATTTTATAACTAATTCATCGGGTTTGCATTTTTCTGGTGGTTGCAGTCAGACTTGCCAGTGCGAGAACGCATATTTCTACTTCTAGATGCCACTCAGACATCCCTTGGTGGTGCTTCTGGAAAATTCCCCCAGTATTATACTGCTTATTATGATTTGGTGGTAGGTACAAACAAGTCATATAATACTTGGGCTCCCATTTTATGAGAACAGACAAATTCTTAAATCGTATCATGTGGTGGCTGGTTCAGATTCTTGGCATGCTGTAGCTGGAAAATGAATAACTTTTACTACGTATATGATGCGAACTTGGAGATCTCTAGACAATAAAGATCTTTTTTTACTTCTTCTTCACAATCAATTGTATCATTTGAATGTTTTAGTTGCAATTATTGTTTGAGGAGCCGGAAGAGATGCATAATAGGATCTTAAGAATTTCTCACTTTGTTTAAAATGGAGACACATTATTGTTATACCATATGTTTATAAATAATCTTGTTGGTATATGGAATTTGGGGCATGAATTTTAAAATTTGTATCAATGTTTCTGGGAGAGACCCGATATCTGCGCAGCTCTACAGTGGTAGTGGCAGTGGCAGTGGCAGTTAGGCCATTTAAAAAAAAGCAAGGGTTGATGGTTTGATGCAGATGAATAAGCAGAATGGTTCTGGGAGCAGTGGTGGGTAGAAATGAGGTGTGATGGTGATGCCTTTTGGTCATGTTTCGGTGGTGTCGGTGATAATGGCCTTGGTTGGTTTCAAATTTTGGGATTCTTTGACTGTCCTTAATATCTAGACTGTATGTATAATTAAACTAGAATCCATCAATAAAAGCAGTTTAAGGTTTAGGGTCTTGCGTGTGAGTACATGTATTTTGTATTATTGCTCCTGACAATGTTTCTTTTTTATTTCTGAAATTTTTAGAAAGTTTTATGATCATTAATATAATCATTAGTCATATGTTAGTGATTCCTAGCAGTTGCTATGGGGGAAGTTATGTCAATTTGATGCTTGGAAATATTAAATTACAAAAAAAATAAAAGGCAATTTGTTTCAATATGGGTACAATCAATCTGGCAAACTGCTGAAGTTAGTTGACGCTCTGCTATTTGATGAAGAGACACTCATTGTGTTGTAGGTAGGAAAGATTAATTTGTTTGTGGGTTTGGAGTATGCATGTTCCCTTATGTTGGTAAGTAATGTTGATGGGCCACACTAAATGTTTAAAAACACTGGTTTTGAATTGTTGTGTGCTGCTCAGCAACATGCTGAAGCAGAAGCAGAAGTGAACAATGCATGCTCGTATGAAACTGTAACTTCAGGTAGTCCATGTTGTATCTATTGAATTTCCAGGAGTTGTGAACCTAAATGAACTCATCTTCATGTCGCATGTGAGACCATAAGCAAGTACTTATTCATCTAAGTACACTGTTTGTTTTGGAAACGGAAGTCATAGGAACTTCTTCGAATACTCTGTGTATAAAGTTTTAAACATTGTATTGAGCATTCATGTCTTGCAGTGGTTAGCATTTAATTCTAGAAACAATGGTTGGGTTACCGGATATGCGATGGACAGAAATAATCTCAATCAGTTAGATAACTGGATTATACTTTTTGATTATATGCTATATGATTTACCACTTTCAATAGCCACAAGCTTCTTCATTTGTTATGCATTCATGATGTTAGGTGACAGCAGTTTTGATGTTTGATGGACGAGAAGGTATAACTTTGTGTTTATATAATCGAAATATTACAAGAATGGCCCTCTGGGGACTGGGGATAACATTAATGTTCGAACCCAAGAGTGTGTGCACGTGTTTGTGTGCGCGTTTAGACAGGGATGTTTGAAGTTAAAAGTAATGAGACATGTTGCATATGGGAAAAGTGATTATTTCCTCATTTATTCTTTCGGTTAATGTATTTTGACCTTGTTTATAGTGAAGATGATTGCTCTCAAAACTTGGATGTGTCTTGCTATGTGTCACTGTGGTCTTAACCTGATGTGCTTTCTTGATAAAAGATATTAAGGAAATGACTATATCTTGTGTTCTAAAATTCTTAATACTTTCACAATAGAGTTTTTCTGACTTCAAAGTTTATATATTTTCAGAGTGCTGGACTAGAGTTCCCTCAAAGGCCTCATCTGGTGCCTCCGAATCCCTCACCACAATCAACTAAGAGTAATTTGCCTAACAGGGAATTAGCATCATCTATACCTGAAGGGTTTGCTCCACAAGCGGAGCCACATATTGTTCCTGAATCTAGGTACCTTTTGAATTTATTTTGAATATACTTTGGCATCCTAATGACTTTTGGACTGTGCATAGGTCATCAGTTGGGGGGTAGAAGAAAACATATGATAATTCATCATGCTAGGTTTTTAGTCTCTTGTTTCATACATTGTTTTCATTGTTAGGGGAAAACTGTCTTTGTTATGATAATGTAACATGTTGGTTTGATTACAAATGCTGTATTATTCTCTAACCCCTAACCCCTTCAGTTCTCTCTCCTCTCCTCTTTCTACCTCTTTCTTTGTTTCTCTCTCACACACGCATAAAATGTAAGCATTCAAGACTGCAAGAGTTAATTAAATAATTGTAGATACCGAGAAGTCCTAGTTTTCCAGGGAAGACAGCTTGTTTCTAATTTATTAAATCCAATGCTTTGCTTTTTGTTTAAGGATTATTCTCTCTTTCAATTTCATTTTGGTCACCTGAACGCCCAACTCAAGTCCTCTTTCAGTAAGGTTTGAGATTATTAGGTAGCCTTATTTTTTTAATTTACCGAAGGTATTTTAGTTTGTTTCTTTAATTAGGCCTTTAGACTTTTCTTTTAGTTAGGCCTTTAGATTTGGGTACGCATTACATGGGCCTAAAATAGCTAGAAAGCTATTGTAGCAAACCACTTTAAAGGTGTTTCCTCCAGCAGTGTTCTTTATTTTGGCTAATCTGAAATATTTTATTATTATTTTCTCTTTCTCTTTCTCCCTCTTTCTCATGCAAATCAAATATATTAAAAAGAAAAGTAGAAACCCAACCCGACCAACCTCCCAAATGTCTCTCTCTCTCTCTCTCTCCTCCTGTTTCTCTCTCCTCCTTGGTAGATGTAGAGAGCCAAAAGTTGGGTCTCCAAAATAGAGAGCCAAGTAGGGAGTCTGCTGGAAGGAGGATTTTCCTTCTTTTTAGCCAAAGTAGCTAGGGATGAGAGGATAGAGAGTCTGCTGGAGATGCTCTTTCCTGTAACTTGCATGTATAACTTAGCTGAGATACTGAGAATGAATACAACCACTCAACATTATTGAATCCTCGAAGGGTCTAATGACTCGATTTAAATTTCTCCCTTTCTAGTTTACCTCTTTATTTATGGCAGCTGGTATTCACATTCCCAGTTTGTCATCCTGCACTCCAAGCTCAATATTTATTATTTTAAAACTCTAACAGGACTGCAGTATGGCATTAACAGAGTGGCAATGTCATTGCTTTTTTCTCTTCTCCATGTTGATATAGTTCCCCCATGAGCTTATTTCTGTAATCACTGAGCCATGTTGTCCTCTTCCAACTGCTCAGATTCCATGAGTTCTCAATCTTCTACAGCCACCATCTACAATGTTGGGTCCATATTTGACATCACCAACCTAGTGATCATGAGATTAACCGATGCGAATTACTCACTTTGGTGCACTCATAACAAATATTTTGGTGCTTCGTTGATGGATCCAATCCCTTCGGCATCAGAGTTGTTTTATTATGACTTCTTGCAAACCACTATAGCAAAAGCAAGAGTACTGATTCTTGTATTTCAATAATCAGACTCATCAGTCTTATCATTTCTACCTTCTCTTTCTGATTCATGACGTGGTTGTTGGTCTTCATACTTTCCCACGAAATTTGGACCTGTCTTGAGCACCACGTCTCAATAATCCAATTGCTTAATTAGTTGGGAGGTGGTGTCTCACTTTAATACTTGAGTACCAAGCATGATTGTTTTGTTTTTTGCTATGTATGGAATAGTTGAATACATACTGGACCATAATTTTGTGTTGTTTTCTCTGATTTACTGTTTTATTTTGAATTGGTGACATAATATGCCAGGGTGTGGCTTATGAATCTATATTCTTGTTGATGTGAACTTGATTTCCTTAAATACTTTTATTTTTTTTATACACGAAAAGCTTGTTGTCTCACCCTGCCCATACTATTCATTAGGCCTGCGCACCTTCCCATAACAATTTTTTAGGCCTTAATACTTCTCGTAATTATTAATTAGGCAATTACATTTTTCCTCTAATTAGTATATAATGTGTTCCTTTCGTATCCATTGTTGTTTCTGCTAAGTCTATTTTGTTCGATGCCTTTATAAATTGTTTGAATGAGGGGGTTAAGCATGTTGACAATGTCATATGTCCTGTGCTCTATTTAGTTATTTAATTTAATTTTTTTTTTGCATGTGCAGTTGGATTGCACTAATGTTATTGCCATTGTTATCATTATTTTTCTTGTTTTCTTACTCTGTCCGAGAAGACCATTTATTATTTTGTACCTATTTAGTATTATTCAGAAGGCAAGTAATGCATTGGAGGTCTTGAGAGAAGTGCTTGATGCTGTTGATGGTCAGCGTCCTGAGGTATGATGGTGATTTGTTTGAATTTCAGAAAAAATCAAAATGTTGCATTGTATCTGTGATTGCCCTACTATACAAAAACCATTTCATTTTCATATTTTTCTTTTCCTCTTCATTTTTCTTTTAATGGTAATTCTCCACAGTGGTTTAGATTTTAGATCTTTTATGAGGTTTGTTTCTTTCTTTATGGGATTGACATTGACAAACAGAAGTCTACATAATTACTCATAAGAGTCGAGTTGGTGCATGGGTTGTTTGTGTTGTGAATATCCCTAGGTGTGTTAACATTTTTGGCTAATAGTGTTATTCCAGAGTTGAGTCTGTAATTCTTTCTTGTTGATGCCCAGTGAGGTTGTACAACTTAACCAGATGCTACATTAGCTTCTTCCTTTTCCATCTATAACCAAAATCTATACCCATGAGGATTATTTTTAATTATGGTTAACTACATAAAAGCCCCCAAACTTTGGAGTCAATTTCAAATTGGTACCCGATCTTTCAGATGATGAGATGATATAATTACATTGCGTGTGTGGTTGGTTCCCAAGTTGATGTTTAAAAGTGAAATAATTTTTAAATTATCTTCTGTAATGTTAGACTCTTTGATATATGTGTATTTAGGCAGCAAAAGATGAGTTCACACTTGATCTTGTGGAACAATGTTCATTCCAAAAGCAAAAAGTTATGCATCTAGTGATGACTTCTCGGTAAGGCTTCAATTGTTCTGTAAGTACAATAAATTGTTCTTTTATATTGGCTGCATATTGTATAATCCACTGTAGTCTCAAAACTAAATTTTGTTGTTAATGCGATGAAATTTACAATGATATCTTATTAGTTGATCTCTCAATCAAAGCAAGATATCACAGATATTAAAATCAGCGACAACAAAAGCATGTTGGTGGGACCCACATAGGGAAATTTTTTTCTTGGCTTCTGAGTTGCTGTAGTTTCCTCATGGAGAATCTCTAGTGGGATTTTCTTCTAGGATGTAAGCATTGGTATTAATTTTTTTAGTGAAATATAAAATGTCAAGAGAAGTCTCACCTCCTTTTGATGGTTTTTTAGTGTGTGATATGAAGCTGAAGGGTTATTTAATCAAGTTTTCCAACACAATTAGGTGATAGTAATTGGACACAAATTTCTTGTTGAAACTCGTAGTTGTACATTGGAGTACAAGAACTTGGAATCTAGATGGTTCCAAAGCCTTAGAAGTGGGAACGTTTGGACTGTAGACTGTAGTGTAGTATGCTCATTGACAGTTTGGTTGGTTTTAGTTCAAAGGAAGATCTGAATTGAAGTTCTTATTTATGTGGCATTATCAATTGAAATTGTAAGACTAGAAAAGATTGTCGGGATTGAATAACAATTTCCAAATAGCTTTGTTTCCAGCTTTGAAGGATGGAATGTTGGAATGTGAGCTTAAATATTTTTTGTTGTTCTGATGGGATCCGTAGTTATTCTTTTAAAATTGAGAATTTTGTTTAGGGGACGCTGTACATACTTTCAGACAAACATGCATGCATTTATAACGTTTGCATCTCCAGTTAAACATTGTGTTTGATTTTCCCAGGGATGAGAAGGCAGTTTCTCGAGCTATTGAATTAAATGAGCAGCTCCAGAAGGTTCTTGCAAGACATGATGCCCTTCTTTCTTGTAAGCCTACGTCAACTGTGAACCATCTTAACCAAGATCAGGCAGAGGAGGAAGAGGAGGCTGAACAGCTTTTCCGAAGGTATGTTCACTATACGGGCCTAAGCTTTTCATGGAAATTTAAGTATACATCTTCTCCATTATCCGCATTTGATATTCCTCGTGTACATGCTTTTAATTCTATGATCACTGCAAGCTTTGCTTTGTAAGGCGATCTTATTGACTTCTGTATGGGGATGTCTTTGAATGTACAAGGATTTCTTGATCTGAAATCAGTTTGTCTGACTGGAAATTTGACAGGCTACGGAAAGGAAAAGCATGTGTGAGACCTGAGGACGAAGAGCAATCAGCTGAGCGCCCTCATTTGGGCTTGCTTGGATCATCCCAGCCAGGAGAAAGGCTTAACCGTCCACTTATACGACCACTTTGTTTGGAGCCACTGCAGGAATCAAATGGGCATCTTCCACCTGTTGCAATTCCACCCCCACCTGCAAAACACATTGAGAGGGAAAAGTACTTTCAGGAAACCAAGATGGACGGTTCTGGTTTGGCTGGCCACGTGAGGGGTCTGTCATTACATAGTCGCAATGCCAGTAGCTCTCGCAGTGGAAGCATGGATTTCAGTGATTGACTGCTGTACTAGAGGGGCATCTCTTGTATGTTTAGGTTTTTTCCGTTCTTTATTAGTAGCTGATATAGTGATGGTTTCTAATTTGGTAGTGTTGGTGTCGTGGAAAGTTGGAGGATGTGGCAGATGGAGCTTCTGCCATATTTTATCTCATCTCATGTTTTCATATATAATCTTGTCTTCGGACCTCAGGTTTGTGTTTTTAAGCTGACTGTTTTTATATATGGGAGGGTTGTAAAGAGATTTGAATATTTTAATTTTATTCAATTTATTTTAGCTTATATGCTCCACAAGTGCGTCTGTGTGAACAATCTGATCGACTCATCGTTATTTCTTGAGACATGAGGCAAGAGTTGTGGAAAACAAGTCTACCTTGAAGTACACACTAATTTTGTTAGAGCCTCCCCAATGGAATGATTTTTGGGCTCTAAATGAGGAAGCCTAGACACAGAGGGCTCCAAATATGTGGACTTTGTTAGAGCCCTTGAAACAGAGCAGACTTCTTTTTCTTTCTTCGCTGTTTTGTGCCTCGGGTGTCGTTTGTACAAAACCAAAACCATTATATGTGCAACTGTATTGTCATTGAGTCGTTGCTATCATACTGCGTGTTCGGAATTTGTCATGTAGGTGTTAAGAAAAGAATTTTGAGAATGAAGGCATTGGGAAGGAGTGTGTTCTGAAAATAAGATGAGTGTTGGTGCTTTGATGCCTTTAACATTTATAGAGAAAACGATGGTACAAGAGATAAGAAATCTATTGATGAAATTAAGATTGGAGCATTTGATTCAACAGTTGATGTAAGATGTAATCTTATAGTTGAGATAGGGTGAAAAATCATAATAAATGAGATTTGTCTCCATCTACCACCATTATTATTTGACAATGTAGATGAGATATGGATGGAAGTCTATAATGAATCAGACCCATCTCAAACTACCACCACTATTACGGAGGAAGGCAATGAGGTCCTTTCGGAGGTCAAGGAGAAGGGAGGTACACCTGCTGATCAAGGAATTCGTCATGTAGGCACACAAGTTCATGGTCTTCCACAGGCAATGCATGAGGTGTAATGGATTCCTCCTGAGGATCCTCAGGTCGTTCGATAATGGCAGGAGGAAGAGGTAGAGCCGTAGCTACCGAAAGCTTCACGTCGCGGGGGTCGGTAGGTGGATTTGATTGCTGAAGCGTAACAACTTTGGGCACCAAGTTGGTCAACTCGCATAGTGCTCGTGCCATGGAGGGTAGGAAACTTCAGCATGAGCATATGCGTAGAAATAAATATACTCATTTGGTATAGGGCTAGGCGTCCCAGGATAACATTGTATGCCATATGGCAGTCAACGATTAGAAATGAGGTGGTGAGCATAGCCATTTGGGGTGCTGAACTGAAGACGATCGGTAGGTGGATGCTCCTGATGGGTTGGACAACATCTCAAGAAAAACTCACCAGAGGTGTGATGCTTTGGTTGAGCAGGTTGTCAGGGATCTAACCTACCAGTGTCAACAAGGGTATGGCCAACATCAAAGTTGGAGACATCTGCGCAAATGATCAGCAGGTCATAATGGAGAAAAATGACACCCTGCTCCTCCTTTTCGTTGAAGGTAATAGGCTCCCAACCAGCCTTGGTCATCTTTGGCGTGCATCCTTGTTCAGCACTGAAAACCTAATATGCATAAGAAGACCGAACGTAGTGCTTTAGTGAGTTATTGGATGTGCCAGCCAAAGTAGGACCACTGCTGATGGTAGAGATCATATTGATCTGGCGTTGGTGAGGGTTTAGTGGATTTGGAGCATTGTGTACATACTTATCTAACTTGCCTTCGTGAATGAAGGATTCAATGTTATTGCACAAGGCAATACAAGATTTGGTATCATGGCCGTTGAACGGATGGAATCAGTAAAAGACACCAGTGTTCAGCATAGGCTTGTTGGTGGGCCTTTGGGCAGGAGGTTTAGGGATGATGGGTGCTTCATTAATCAACACCTACTTATAGGTGGTATTCAGCGTGGTGAAGACCTCAAACCGTGGCTTAGGCTTAAAGAGGAGAGGGCTGCGATCATTTGTCTTCTAAGGTTTACCACCAAAACGATAGTTGTGGAAGCTCTTGCATTGTTTACCATTGCTGAATGATTACTAGTAGCCATCCTTCCTTTTGAAATGTTGACCTTTGTGGGTATCATTGGTAGAATTGTAATGGCTGGATTTTGGGTGAATGGTCATAGGAGGAGGAGGGTATAAAGGATCCTTACGGGCCGTAGCTTGCCGCTGTTTGCCGAAGGTAGTCTTTGGATGGCCAACAGAGCTACATTTGGAGTTGAAGTATTCAGCCTTGGCATGGGTGGCACCTTGCTTCATGAGTTGGCATAGGTGTTCCATGGGTTGTTGTGAACCAAGCAACTGAAGTTGGATTCACGAAGGCCACTTTTAAAGGCGCCAAAGGCTGCACGATCATCTGTATATGGGAAACAAGAATACTCATGACTAAAGCTAGTGATGTACTCCGAAAGGGGTCCGTCAAGTATAAGCGATCAGTCTGGATCATGAAATGATGAAAGAAAATTTACTTCAGAAAGTTGAAGGAATTGACAATGCCGAGGTTCAGCCAGTAGAACCAATTCAAGGCAGCTCCTGTAATAGTTGAAGGAAAAAGGAGACAAGACAGGACTCGACCCAAATTCCACTTTGGAATCCATGTCGAACCCCATTCGTGTCCAACACCTGGCAAGTGTCAGGCACGAATGACCAAAATACCCTTCTTGCCCTAAACCAAAAACTGCTTTAGGGTTTGACTTTTACTTGAAAACTGGCAGAGTCTTCCTTGAAAAAGGCTCAAAACCCAAAAAATTTACCTGCACAGCAAACTCAAATAGTCCCAAGCATTCAGCAAAATCAACTTTACAAAACTGAACATAACAAATAATCATAAACTTGCGGCTGCACCAAGGTTAGCCTAGGTTGCCTACGTACCCTTATTAAGGGATCAAGCCACACGTAGCTCTTTATATAAGAAAACAGAGTTCAACCCATATGTAAGCACATGAATTAAATATTTCTTCACACTTTCCTAAAACCAAAAGCTTCAAACTCTAATCAATTCGCTGAAACTTAAGCAAAAGATATTGATTTTAGAATAATCTTCCACCCATCACATATGTGCATATACAAATACATATATATAATAGCTCATTACAGATAAGTAGAAAAACGAGAAAGTTATCAAAATAACGTTGGCCAGGTGAAACCTTAATATCAATATTAATGGTTTGATTAAAACATGCTTCAATCTTTCACATGTAAAAACATACTCATTACTTAAGAAAATAGTTGTGAATTGTATAAAATCCTTAAAACTTAGAAAAATTTTAATCATTGTCTCATAAATCTGAAAACATGTATTAAAACTTTCACCAATGAGTACCAAAATAAAATCATCAATTTTAGTTTAAAACATCTTGTTGAGATAAAACAAATCGGCAAAAAAAAATTGCATTATTGTTCAAATAAAAATTAAATGATAAATGCAAGCCAACATAGGTTGCCAAAATTTTTGGGATATCTGTTATGTTTCAAATTGGTGGATATAAAAGATAATAGGCCTAAAAGAGAGGTTGAATCTGATTAGCACTTTATATAGGCCAACTGGATAACACTCCCTTGAACAAAGAACACTTTTGAAGGAAGTCTTATCCAGTTGGCCTATAAAAAGGCTACAACAGAAAAAAGAAAAAAAAGAAAAAGAGGAAGCTGGCGACAGATTAAAAAAGGTTGCCGGAGAAATTAGAGCAATGCAAAGAAGAGAAAAAAATTGCTGCAGGTATATTGCCATCTCTATTTTCTTTTCTATGTTAGGCATAGCATGCCACAAATCCATGGGTGAAAAACCCCGAAATTACTTGGATGCAAATCCATGGATGAGAAACCCTAAAATTATTTGGATGCAAATCCATGGTTGAGGAACCCCCAAATTACTTGGATGCAAATATCCATGGGTGAGTAACCCCAAAATTATTTGGATGTAAAAAAATCCATATGTATGAGAAACCCAGAATCTCTGCGGATGAAAGAAATCTAGAAAAATGGGTTCAAAGATCCATGACAATGAGCAAACAAAATGGGTCTTTACTTTCGTCTTGTTATTTCTCCTTCACTCTGCCTGAATAAGCTGCAAATGAAAAACGAGAAGTTAATTCTCTACCACCAAGTGCAGCAAAGGAAAAAAGAATTGAAGCAAAGGTGCTGCGGTTTATTCCTGTAGCAGATGCAAATAAAAAAAAGGAAAGAACATCAACTATTTCCATATAGACATAACCCAAAAAAAAAAAAAAAAAAAAAAAAGTATGAAGGGGCAGGTCCCGTTGCACAGCCCACTCTTCCTAGTTTGGTGTTTGTGTAAAACTGTCAAAACAAAGGAAGGAGCATAGCCATGAAATCCCAAGTTAAATAGACCCATTAGCTACAGACCCATTTGGAAATGAGGAAGTTTAGAGGAGAGGCCACACACAGGCCATGTTTTGCTTGAAGTATTCATCCTGTGTTTGTATGCCAACAAAACAAAAAATGGGCAGCAGAGAAAAGAAAGAAAGAAGGCTTGAAGGGAGGGGGGGAGGCCACGTTGCAGACTTATGAATTTACTTTGGAATTGTGTTTGCAAACAAGCAAAACAGAAGAATGGGTGTTGGTTTGTGAACAGGCAAGGAAAAAAATATTTAAAAAAAGTTGAAGAAGGAAGAAAAGTCAACAAACAAAACAAAAAAGGGAAGAAGAAAGTGGCTGTACGCCACTTTGTTTGAATGTGCATATGTACAAAACAAGGGATGTAGGCCAACATGGAGGAAAGTAGAAGATGCCAGCTAAAGGGTAAAACGAGTATTTAAAAAAAAAGGAACAAGACTCACGGTTTGTTTTCTCTCCCAGCTTGCTTTGCACCAGCAGACCTGTTTCGAAATTTTGTTTGATCGTTCGAAGGGCTAATATGAGATATTTGTGTTAATCTCAAGTACTACAGATAAATATGGGAGTTGCAAAGCCTGGTATATTTGGAAACAAACTCTACAAGAGTTTCACAGTTATGTAGTTGGCTTTAATTGGCGGGAGCTTCTATAGTGAGTGGGAAGTTATAAAGGGTGTTTGTGAGGGGTATGTAAGAGCCGTTGGATTTCATCCAACGGTGAGTTTTTAAAAGAGGGTGCATGTAGAATCGGGTTGAAATCTAACCCGTTAGAAACCCAACTTCAGTTCTTCCCCTCTTTCCCTCTCTCTGAAAAATTGAAGAACACAATCTTCTCTTTTTGAATGTAAAGCAAACCCACAATTAGAAGGATCCAAATCTCCCAAACCGTATAGTCACTCGATTGTCATTAGCTCGTTGGGAGGCCTGCGATCTATGGTAACCTGGGTATTACGAAGAATGTCTCTTACCTAGCTGTTGCCCTGTTTTGATTCTATGGCTCAAGTGAAAACCCCTTCTCTTTTTCATTCAGCTGACAAGATTCCAGATGAAAGCAAAGTAGCATATCTCTTTTTGTAGCTAGAAGCCGCAGCAGCAGTTGGTCCTCGATTTTGGTAGAGATGGAGTCTCAAATACCAAAGAGTCTTCTCTAATGTCCACCACATTCTTTCCAGCTGACTGACTTAAGAGGTCCCGATTGATTTTGAGAGGTAAGTTCACTTGCTGAATTGATTTTATTGGGTTTGGTTGATTTTTTTGTGAGGGTGGGAAATTCGTCATTTGTGGCATCAATAATGCGTCATTTTTGGAATCAATAATGTGTCATTTCCTTATGAATATTCAATATACTTAGTTCATTGTTGTTGGTCGGGGTGGAAAATTATGAAATGTAGGTAAAAGAACCTAAACTTAGGCTTAATGACATTAGGAGTAAGCATTTGGAGAGGATATTGGGTGAAGTTCTGTAATTGGTGGTTTGAATTACATTTGTGTTCTTAGTTGAACATATTGGTTCTAATGTTATTTTGAACAGATTATTTCACAAGAGATGACGTAACTTATGAAATTTTGCTTGCGTTTTGTGTAATTGGAAGTTAGGCTATGCGTATTTTGTGTCAATTTGGGCAATGTTTTGTGTAAGTGGAATGCATTGATATGTTGTGATGCAGTAATGAGTGAAGAAGGATGTGAGGTACTGTCAGAGACTCAAAAAAGTTTGCAGGTGAAGTTGAAGTTGCTGAAGGATGGACCAAGTAATAACGAAGTTGGAGGGTCCAGCTCTCAAACACAATATATGAAAGACCATAAGAGAGTGAGGTGCAAAGGAAGGTCGAAAGGAGTAACGGGAGCAAAGGAAAAGGCAATGAAGCGAGGGATTAGACACTGTCGGGAGTGTGGACACATTGGTCATGATAGAAGACAATGCCCAGCCTTGAACACACCGTAAGATGCTAACACTATTTGTAATAGCATCTAAAATTTGAATAGGTAAAATTTTTATGTGCTTGTGTTTGATGTTTATGCAGGACATCACCGTCGAACAACGACGAATCAACTCCAATACATCGTAGTGACCCATTATTCGACGATTTTGACAGGATGCACGGACCAACTGAATGATTTATATTTGTATTAGACGAAATGTGGTTGTTATGAAGATTAATGACATGTTATTGATGTTTAAAGATTCAGTTTTTGAATATTATTGTGTTTTTGTTCATGTCCTCCGATGAGCTCTTACTATGTCCACTGGTAATTGAAATGAAAATTTGCTTGGTTTCATTCGTCCATGAAATTTGGAGACATGTTAATTTTACATCTTCTCCCTATTTATAAATTTTCAAAGACATTTGATAAAGTATGAAATTTTGAGTTATGTGAAGAAGCAATGACTTTTACCATGTAAAATGGCCAGTTTAGGGTGAATTATGCTTTAACAGAGATTCATTTTTCAAATCCTCAGGCTAATGCAGCATTTCCAGCAGTTACTCTGTTGTTTCCATTACCAGTAATCATTTCCAGCAGTAGCCACTTTTTCCAACTGGTTAATAAGGGCACGATTTTGTACACTTTTGTAACTGAAGGATACTTGAAGCACTTTGTTGGAACAGAGCAAATAGAAAGCAGCGTGTACAAAAAAAACATAACATTGCAGCCAATTACATTTCGATACTGAATGACAAATATTAAAGGGTACACTAACTTACATAAATACTCATAATTCCACACAGAAAAGAACATTTGATTGCAAAACATATTATGTGCTCCCTCTTAGCAATACCACGATCTCCCCAACCAACTGAACAACGGTAGCCACAATCACTCGGTCGTACTCGTCAGCTTCTTCTTAGCAGGTCTCACATGCTTATGGCCACTCATATCCCTAGTGATATAGACCAAATAAATCTTCAGCAATATTTGGAATTTTATTATATATATATATATATACCATAAACCATTCACTAAACAATGTATAGCACATGTTATGTTACTTATGACTCACGTGTCAGTTTTTTTTTGAACACATTACTACGCCAGCTCTTTAATGTAAATGGACATGATAAGGAGCATTTACTGATTCCCTGCTTGCTGTGATATTGACTGCTTATTGAATAATATGTCCGTATTTTCAAAATATAATGTTACACATTATAACACATGATGACTTGCAATACATAGTCCCAATAATTATATATGAAGCAAATGAAACTGATATTTGTGTTATTTTAAATTAGATAATGACATTAAGGGAGTATATGTGCAATACCACGGTCACCCTCAACCAACTGAACAGCGGTAGCTGCAATCACTTACTCGGATCGGTCGGCTTCTTCCGAGCAGCTTTGACGTGCTTATGCTCATTCATGTCACCCCCATCGTCTAGTATCTCTCTCACAGCATCAGGGGACACATAGTTCCAATCATAACTTGTATGAGTTGTTGCCGCAAATGCTCGGAATTTGTCGAATCCTTCGTTGAATGCCAACTCCAGTTCACTATGGTGCTCTTCGCATCGCATATGGTTCATCAAACAACCTTTCATTTCATCATTCATTACTGTATCCAACTCCTCAGCTTTCAGCTTCCTTTTATGACTCAGCTTCAAGTACTTGTTCTTTTGGGAGAACGCTTTGTTCACTCTAATGTTAAGATCAGCCAAAATTGCCTCGTCTTCAACACATTTCTCGTGCCATGAATTGATCAGTCTGGAATTATAATCCAGCTTGGCACTGACTGCATGTATTGCCTCTAATGGATCATCGGAGTCCCCCTCACTCCCAAATGATGTTGAAAAAGGAAGGGGACGGCGAGTAGAATGTGGAAATAGAACCTGCGACTCCAATTTGTCATCTTCGATTGTATTGTTGGCGCCTGAAGAGGTTGACATGCTTGAATAATCCTCTTTGTTTTGGGAGGATGAGGATTGCATATGC
>NC_047653.1:23146724-23151014 GCF_902201215.1 Prunus dulcis | reverse complement strand
CATAATCATAACCGGATCCTTCAAATCCACTCTCGGCCACTTGGTTTTTCTATGTTTTGGGTTGTAACTTTATTAAATTTGCGTTGCTTTTTTTTTTTTTGGGTTGTAACTTTTTGCTTGCTTTTGGATTGTAATGTTTTTTGCTTGGGGTTTGAATTTGGTTTTGGATCGTAACTTGTAACTTTATTTGCTTTTGTGTTGTAACTTTATTTTATATTCTTGGTTGGTTAACTTATATGCTTGGTCAAATGAATGGAATTTGAATGCCAAAATTTGAGGCACTAATGCAATTTTTTATAAACAGGATTTTTGTTTCATGTGCAAAGTTCAAATTGAATTCCTATGAAGTTATTTCGTTCTTTAAAGTTTAATGCTGGGGTTCAAAAGGCTTAAAAATAGACCTGGAAAAACTTAGGAATAGAATTTAATGTTCGGCCCAAAACAACCCAAATAAAAAGACCCAAAATTTACAGTTTTTAGCCAATGAGGGTTGGTTGAGTTGGTAAAGATCGTTCTCTTTGCTATTCAGGCCTAAGTTTGAGTCCCGCTACTGATAATGCCTCTTGGTGGGTAATCTGTAAAAATCAAAAAATGGACTAAGACCCCCTTTGTAAGTCATCAAAGAGACCTTGTTATACCCTGGTCTTGTAATGGGGTAGCCTCCCTTACCGTAAACTTTTGTTTACCAATTTTTTATAAAAACTTTAATACAGTTTTTGGCCCAAAACGACCTAATTCAATGACTGTCGTTTTTTTTTTAATTTTACACCGACCGCTTTGTCGGTCCGACCGATCCACAGGCCAGAACCGATTCCAAATATGGTACTACAGCCGGTGGTCTGTCGGTTTGTGATTGGCTGAAAAAATCTCGATTCCCGAATCGAGTCCACCCTAAATACATGCATTTACCCTCTCACAAAAAGAAAAGAAAAAAAAAAAACACGCATTAACACATATTATAAAATGAGAGCAATATAAGGAAAAAATAAAAAATAAAAGAACACGAGGCAATACAAACGAGAACCGCCCTCTTCCCTCTCTCGCCTCCTCTCATTTTTCGCTTCGTACATTCAGTCAGTCAAGTTCTCCATTGTAAGATTCAAACTCTCTCTCTCTTTCTGCCTCTCTTTCTCTCTCTAACTCCCTTAGAGTCACGCACGCACACCGCGAACACGCTCACACTCGCTTTGCTTGAATTGATTACTGTGGCTGTTTTCTTAGAGTTTTACTTGTGGCGGGAACTCACTTTTGGCGACATTGACGGCGATTTGGTTTCTTTTACGGCATTCTTTTGATTTTTTTCCCTTCATCTCCAAACGCCTATTGGGCCCCAATGCTATTGTCTGATTGTTATGGAAATGTGAAACGCATGCGGTTTTGATTGTGCCTCGAAAACGCGGCGTTCTTGAATCTAGGGTTTCTGTTGTTTGACTATCGCGACTGGGTCTCTTTTTCCTGTTCGAATATTGGGTATGAAATTGTTACTTTTATTTGTTTTTGAAAAATCGGTGAAAAAACCTTTCTGGTGAACGTCTTAGCGGTGAATGAACTATAAGTTCTTTTTTTTTTCTTCCTTTTTCTCCTTGTTTTTTGTAGTTTTTCTACGCTGCCATGCATTTCAAATCAATGCTGATAAGATCCTTACTGAAGCTGTTCATTGTTGGGTTTCATTGAATGGATGTGTTTTGGTGTTATTTTCATTGTTTTTACTCTATTCTTACAACTAATGCTAAGATTTTCTTTAATGAGATATGAATCTGATTAAGAAGACTCTTGTCTTGATTCTAAATGGTGTTTTGCTTTTTGTTATGGGGTGTGTGTGCTTGGGATTTTGGTGTACTGCTTCTTTTTCTATTTTCCTTGAGCTAGAGTCTCTGGAAATCAAGGAAATCGAAGTGAAAATGGAAATTTCAAGGCCTATGTTATAAGTTGTTTTAGCGTCTCTTGAAGTGAAATGTTTTTTAAACCCAACTGGCTCATGCATTGTATAAGCCTCAGCTAAGTGGGTTTCTAATCTTACTTCCAATAACTCTTACATTATTTATGTGGCTATTTTTTATCTTTTCAGGAACTTAATTCATATGCAGGTTTGCGTCCCTTATAATTGCATCTGCACATAGTTATAAGGATGCCTCTATTCAAAAGAAAGGCTTTTCCTTTGGCTGAACTTCCTAATGATTTGGAACCTCATGAGCTTGTATACCAAGTTCGATTTACAGAGGAGATATTTCGGGGCTACGAGTATCCTTTCTTTAGTCTTGAAAGTTTGTGGCTTTTTTGTTTAGTTTTCTTTCTTCTGTTTTTTGTTTTTTGTTTTTTGTTTGGTGTGTGGATCTTTCTGAGTTTTAGTACTTTGTGTGTGGTTTCTGAGGCAATTGAAGAAGAGGTTATGAAAATTAACGTTGATCTGCTTGCCTTTTGTCTTTAGCTACCTAAACGACTGCAAAAAACTTAAGCTTTTCAAATTCTCCTGCATGGTCAAAATTTTTGTCTGTCAGACTTGACATGGATCAGTGAATATTTGAACCGGATAAATTTATATCGCCAGAGAGTTTGGATGTGTAAAGTCTCTGGAAAGACTAACTTGACCTATGAAGAGGCTTTGCTGTCAGAAGAGCGGGCTACTGAGAAGGTTCATCAGTTCCCGAAAGAGCTAATGGAACCTGCCCTGCAGATTATTCAATACAGTAAGAACTCACCACTGTGATCAATGAACAATTACGTTGAAATTTTTTTTTTTTTTCCCCTCATTTAACCATTTTTCACCATTCAATAGTTTCAGATCATTTTTAACGGAGGTTAGTAATGTAGATCATCACAGGATAATTGTCTTTTTGTTCTCTAATTGATTACATCCGTGGTGACATTAAACGAATAAGCATGTCTGTTTGTAGATTAGTTTCTGTTTGTGACGTGGAGGAAACTCTTGTGGTAGGTGCCCATTCTAACATAAATAACTCCTGTCATAAGATTATTACATGATCTTGGTCCTGCATCTTGTAGTTGAAAGTATTTGGTGGTGCATGCCTGACAATAGTTTTCTTTTTGTGCTTTAAGAATCTGGCCAAATGGTTTAGTTGTTAGATTTGTCTTGTCAGATGTTGATCACGAATATGAGGTGGAAATGGCTTTCTGTTTTCAATAAAAGTTCAGTACTTGTTTCTCATTAATACGGCAATAAACATGCTGTAGTGTTCTAGAGTTGTGCTGGAAAATATTTTCTTTTATTTTGATTGATCTCTTATTGCCACCTTGTTAGGGACTATTATGGTGTGGCGTGAGGGAATTACTTTTCACTCTTTGGCTACTTCAGATATGATATGAATATCACTTTGTATTCCGTATTTGAAATGCATTGACTTTGTTTCTAATGTGCCATAATTTATCCACTTTGATGTTCCTCTAAATTTGTTTTTGCAATGTGGATTTTAGCGAACAAATATTCCTTTTTTTTAAAGTATGGACTGATACGTCTCATTCAGATAGTCAGAATTTTCAGCTATTTTGTTTATTTATGTTGAAATCACAAATTGGCTACATGTTTGGAAAAGCACACATTTTGAGATTGCCTATTTCTATGTTAGAGACTTACCCGGATCCGATCATCTTGTGTGACCTTCTTGCATACTTCATGTCCTATCCTGAGATAGCCCAGCTGAGCTGTTTATTTATTTATTTATATTATAATTTTTTCAAATTTTTAATTATTTTTAAAATATAAGCGATAGTCTAAACTACGAGCTTAGATGACAACGGGGCGGGCTCATTGCCATTGCCAACTGAGCTGAGCTGAGCTGAGCAGTTTCGAGCTTAGATAACAAGACATTTTCCTTAGGAGGGATGTGATTCATATGGGGAAGTAGAACCGCCTAATAAGCACAAATATTGTGTAGAGATCAGAAAACAGGAAGAGGGTTAGCTATTAGAAATTTATAAAAAATGAATGAAGTGTTGTTAGGTAAGTTGTTAATGGTGTTTCTTTCAAGAGAATGACTCCGTATGCTGTTTTGTCCCCTGAATTGTTTTGTTTTGTGTAATGAAAGTATGTTCGTATAAAATAATTGTCATTGGCTATGTGCTTAGAGTTACCCTTCTTTTTATAAAGTGTCTAAATTTGTGGTGGATGATGGGTATAAAATTCGGTTTTGGAAAGACATTTGGTATGATGATTCATCTTTTCATTCTGTCTGATTATTGGAAGTAAGTCACGCTGTGAATTTCATCTTATATAGCTTTGGTTAATTAGTTCATGATTTCAAAAAACAGATCCCATTTTCCTGGATAATTTTA
>NC_047653.1:23048857-23145948 GCF_902201215.1 Prunus dulcis | reverse complement strand
AGAAGCTGCCATTTAGTAGAAAATTTTTGAAGTCTTTTATTCGGGAATCTACATACCGTAGTGCTCCTTGGGTGCTTCATGATAAACTTGCACAAAGTTATGGAATATCAAAAAATGTTCCAGAGAACTTAAGAAGCAAAGTTTCTTTCAAGGATGGATTACTAGTCTGCAATAAGAGAAGGAAAAATGGGGAGGTATAAATTCAATTTGCTTGTTCATTGATGAAATGATGACATTATCTGCCTGACTTATATTTTTACCATATCCAGGAAGCAAAACATGACCTTGAAAATTGTAAAAGGAAAAAAGTTGACGGTTCAGGTACGGAAAGTAACATTGTGGAAGGTACAATGTAAAGATATAAATCTTTACTTGGTACTTCTTGTTAGTGGTGGATATCCCTGTACATGGGCATTCTCTTTAAAGGTTTGCTTGGTTGGAACTCTAGTAAATTTCACGTTTCTATTATTGTATCTTGAATTTGCAGAAGGTGATGAACCAGTGGAAGAACCTATCAAATATCCAATTGATGACCTGTTAGTGCAGCCAGATGCAGATGATCCAGTTTTCACAGATCGCCCTTCTCCATCAAGGGACTTCAATGTTCCAATGGAATGCGTTGGTGATCTTTTAATGGTTTGGGATTTTTGTTCTTCTTTTGGTAGGCTGTTGCACTTATGGCCATTCTCTCTTGAAGATTTTGAAAATGCTATCTGCCACAAGAAGGGCAATTTGGTCCTTCTTGTGGAAGCTCATTCGGCTCTTCTTCGGTTGCTCATAAAAGACAATGGTGAATATTTTTCAGCTGTGCGGGAAAGAAATCGAAAATTAAAGGTTAAATCACTCATTTGCAATCTATTATTTAAGCGTCTATGTTTGTCCTATGAATATCTATGTCAATACAAATTCTTGTCTATCTTTCCTGTTTTTTCATAGCCCATGTATTGTTTGGTGTTAATGCACTTCTGAAGTTATCACTTTTTCTTCTGTTTTTGTTTTCTTGTTTGTTTTCTTTTCTTTTCAGATTACCCTAATCACTTGGACAGAGTTTTTGTGCGATTTTTTAGAAATGATCAACATTCCTGAATTATGTGCTTACGTAGCAACTATCAAGCGGGGGCACTATGGCCTTTTAGATGCTCATGCTAAATTGGGAATCTTCCGAGAATTGGTTAATCATGCACTTGAAACAAATATTGTTAGGGAAAAATTGGATAAGTTTGTTGAGCAGAGGCAGGCTCTTGGAGCCACAAGAAGGGAGGAAGCATTGGAGGAAGCCAGAAAGAAAAGAAAAGAGAAAGAACGTTTGAGGGCAGAGTCTGATGTCGATCAAGTAATGGATTTGGAGAGTAAAGGAAGTGCATCCGAAAATGGTAATCATATAAGACAGAATGGAGACATAGTAAAGAAAAGAAATGGTGAGATCCGATCATCTAGACAGGATAGTGCATCGGAAAAAAGGTCTTGATTCTATTATCCATTATCCTTGATATATGTGTGTGTATATATATCATAATGATTTTCTGTTGGGTTCAAGTTCAACAATGTCTTTCATTTCTAATAGTGGGAGCAAGCAAGTGGACGCTGCTCCAAAGAAAATGGCCAGGAAACAGAAAGTGGAAGTGAAAGTCCCAACAGCCAATGGCAATGGGAAGGATTTATCTGAGAAGGAAGCACTGGAACGGTCAAGGGATGATAGAAAGGAAGTCGTCGGACAGAGCAGCAAAGAACGAAGGGTTTGATCTGTCTCCTTATTAAGTTTTTTTCTGTGTCTGTTTTTGTTTCCTACCTTTTTAAGACGCTGCTTACAACAGAGGGAGTATTATGAACGGGAGATCGAGAAGCGGTTTATACGTACCAATTCCTTAGGTAAAGACAGAAATCATAACAGATATTGGTGGTTCCAGCGTGATGGCAGAATATTTGTTGAGAGTTCTGACTCCAAGCAGTGGGGGTATTACAGTAGCAAGGAAGAGGTATTGAGCTGCTTATCTCATCATACTCGGTTGTCTTTATTTTATTATTTATTGTTAATTTACTTCTGCCTTGACATTTTTATACAGCTCTATCTGTTGACCGGCTCACTAAATTGCAAGGGTGAGAGGGAGAGGGCACTTAAAAAGCAGCTGGAAAAATTTATTAGCAGAATATGGTTAGTCCTTGATTCCCTCTTGCAATTGATTATCCTGACACAAACAGCTAATTTTATTTCCTCACTTCTTGGCAAAACCTTGAGATGTAAGGCCAGCATGTTAGCATGTGCACGCAGGGTTTGCCCTTCCCACATATTTTAAAATGAAATATTCAATATAGTTTTAATAACAATTATTACTAAAAGCATACTCACATTCTTTATTGTTCTCATCTTTTATTCTCTCTCTCTCTTCAACTCCTCTTTCCTTTTCATTAAGCTGCAATGTTATACTACAGAGTGCAATACCCTGAATTTTTTTTTGTGGTGATTCTATTGACTTGAAATTGATTTTGGAGGATTCTTATGATATATGTTTCTAATTAAATTAGGATTCTGAAGAATTTTTTTTGTTTGAATATATAAATTAAATAAACTACATTGTCTAAGGTGCCCCTCCTAGTTTAAAACCTTGTCTCCGCCCCTCTGTGCATGCCAGTTTGTGCATGCTGGATAGATGTTAGGCAGAGTCAAATTTTTATTTAAGATTGACGACATAAAGCTTAAATTGATAAGCTGGAACAGCTTATGATTGGAGCCACACGTTTTTTTTTATCACATGTGGTGAGGCTCTTGAGATATATGAGTTGGGGTAAAGGAGAGAATACCTTTCTACTATTAATTCAAATGGATTTTATAAGATGGTTTGTTGAATGCTCAATTGGTTGGCAGTTGGCACTGGTCATGATGAAACATTTGTTATTGTCTTATACTGTTATACATAAAACAGATTCCTGCTCGAATTGATTGGTTCTACTCCACTGGCAAAATATAGTTTAAATTTTTTGTCATTTTTATCATTAATTTTATTGTCTCTTTTTTCATTAGATTGAAATAGTTTGATAGTTCAGTAGAAGCATTTCAACATCTATATTTTGTTTATCTAGGGAACTATATTGGCACTCCACAAAAAAGTCATCTGCACTCCTTTGTAAACACATAAGGCATGAGTGCAAGGTCTTTTTTGGAGTGCCAATAACAGTTTCCTTTATCTAAACAATATTGGTTCCCAAATGCATTTTTTCAGCCTGGAAATCGAAAAGAGATCAAAGGACTTAGCTCAAAGGGTTGCATTGGAGGAGGCAGTGCTCCGAAGATCTTCTCGCGTACGAGCTCCACCAAGGAAAAATCCTGCCAATGCTTTCCTTGAGTATGTTAACAAGTGGAAGGAAGACTAACTAAGCTTCCGCAGTCCACTACATTTAACTTGCATTAGGACAAAAGGAGACTAGGAATTTTTTGTTGGAGTCCATTGCATTCTTGTGATCGCTTTTGTGGGCATCTCTGGAGTGTTGAGGGCCGAGGAAGTGGTGACAGAAAAGTAGGGGAGGAATTGGGATGTAGCAGTTTTTTTTTGTTAATATATCAATTTTTTCTTATCCATTCCTCTACCAGTCCAGTAGACAGACTTGTATTTGTGCTTGACACTCAATTTCTATAAATGACCTTGCTTGACATTTTCTCACAAAAAATTGAGGCAAAAGGTTATGAGATTATGATTATTTTTTGTTTAAAGTGCCAACTAAGATATTGGTTTTGCCCGTTTGGATACTCTTTCGGCACCAACAAACGTAATTTTCTTATTGAGTATAAGAAACAGGGAGCTCATCTGGGTTTAGTTGAATTGGCTGGGGTCATCCAGCTTGAGCCATCAGAATTGAAATTGGGAGCTGTCTGACAAAGTCGAGTTTTTAAAGTCCAAACTGAAGATCGTTAATTGATCAAGCCGGACATTATTTCGGTAGAGACGTACCTTGGTATAAGTGGCCTTTGTATTGGTTGTGCTACAGTAGGAGTGATACCGTACGGCTCTATAATTTCTCCTAAGGCAGGGCACCTGATGGGGGGATGTTCCTCTTATAGCAAGTTTTCCTCATTCATAGTAATACTATGTGACTAATTAAACATTCAGATTATATTTTAATTATATTTTCTCAATTATATTCTGCTTCACATAACATCCAGACCCTTTAACAGAATGCTGTCATGTAATTCAACATAAAAACTTAAAAGCACACATAAAAAGTGGAAAAAGAAAAAAGAAAAAAAGTATTTCAACATGTCAAACTTTCAACCTCTAGATTGTATTTTAATGGTGTCGTAGCTTTCTCTTTATAGTCAAGCAGATTCTAGTAGCGAATTCCAAGTCATACAAAGAAGGCAACTTCGTTTTGGAAAATGGCATCACAATGCATTTTAAGATGAAGAACAATAACTGCAAACGAGCCACATCCACACACAGAGAGAGAGAGAGAGAGAGAGAGAGAGAGAGAGAGAGAGAGAGGTCACTATCACTATGAGCAGGACGTTGCTTGGTTCCTGGCTAAGTTCAAGTTGTAGGAGAGATTCCAAAATTCCACTATATGGTTATAACTTATATACCCCTCCCTCTGTTTCCCTAACTCCCCCTTCTTTCTAACATTACAAAGCCTAGGCCGACATTCACTTAAAAAGAGAGAAAACAAAAGAACAAAAATGAGGCGTACCAGGAAGACACAAGTTTTTTCCACATCCTCAATTTTAGTGGGGTTGCTTGTAATTCCTTTGGTGGTTGTTTTGGTTATCTTTCTCATACAGCCAACTGCCTTCAGCTCTTCATCATCATCGTCGCCGTCATCATCATTGGAGACAACGGGGAATGAAGCAGCTGGTAATACTAGTAGTAGTAGTAGTAGTACTAGTTACTCTGTTGCTTTATCTAGAGAAGAAACATGGCAGCCTCAACCACCAGCACAAGCTCCACTTTTTACTTTCTCAAATTATCAAAGAGGAGCCCCAGCTCCTGCCCCTCAAATATTTGTGAGAATCATTCATCTCTCTCTCTCTCTCTCTCTCTCTCTCTGGATGTATATATATATATATATATATATATATGTCTTAATTAATTTGGTTTCTGGTGATTAATATTTAGGCAGTTGATGATGATGAAGGAGCAAATAAAACGGTATTCATGAGAAGCAGCAGCCAGCTTGATAGATTAGAAGCAAGCTTGGGTAGAGCAAGGTCTTCCATAAGAGAAGCTGCCAAAGTTAGAAACAAGACATCAACCCATCAAGACCCTGATTATGTTCCTCGAGGCCCCATATATCGGAACCCCAATGCCTTCCATAGGTAATATATGCTATATTCTAATCAACTCTAATTAATCTTTAGTAAACAAATACTTATGCTGTCAAATTGTGGATGGTCGGAATTAAAAATTCGACATGATTAATGGTTCAATTACCGAGATCTTAATATCTTATATTACAATTTACAATCCATTTAGGAGTTACCTAGAGATGGAGAAATTGTTCAAGATTTATGTGTACGAAGAAGGAGAGGTGCCAATATTTCATGACGGTCCATGCAGGAGCATATATTCATCAGAGGGAAGATTTATTCATGAGATGGAGAAGGGCAACATGTATCGTACCAGAGACCCCGATAAGGCACTTGTCTATTTTCTTCCCTTCAGTGTGGTTAGAATGGTTCAGTACCTGTATATGCCCAACTCAAACGATCGACATGGCATGAAGCTTGCTATCATCGACTATGTCAATCTCATCGCTCAAAAGCATCCCTTCTGGAACCGAAGCCTTGGTGCCGACCATTTCATGCTATCTTGTCACGATTGGGTACATATAATTACAGTTTTTTCTTCCCATCATCTACACTCCAAACTGAATACTTGTGTGCGTGGATAGAATTATCAAAATTACTCTTAGCTACCAAATGCACATAAGGCCACATCCTGACGCTCCTGTTTTCTCATTTTGTCTTTCTGTTTGTATGTTTCCTGTTTTGCATTTGTGGCTTAGAAACACCTACACCTAGCTAGTGGCTTGTAAGATTATATTCTCCTTGATAAAAAGATAATCACGAATCCAATGACTTTATAAAGTAGGCTGGATATTTATGCATGGTTGCTTTAAGCATATAATTAACCCTGGTTTAAATTAAATTACTTGATCAAATTAGTGTGTTGAAAGTTTGAATTTATGTGGTGTGTCACTTCTGTCTGTCCCTAGCCCTGGACTGGACGCACGCAACCAAAAAAACATGATAAAATTAATAGGTTACCTGCAAATCCTCTCCTCCCACGGTCCCACCCAAACTTCTTAGATATTTTCTAGTGTTTCACACACTTACACAAGTAAACAGTAATAAATTAAAAGGAAGGCGTATAATTTTAAACGGCGCAAAAATAAAAGAACTTGAATCAGCAACAATTTCTGTGTAGAATGCACCTAATATCTCTCATCATACATAGACTTATGCCAAATTTTCTATTTGATTAAAGGCATTTATTATCCAGTGTTATGGAAAACATAACATATATCTGTCAGGATTATTATCATTTATCATTATTTAGCTGTGTGTGTCTTGTTGCAATTATTAATTTTCGAAATAGATAAATTATTCCTTTCCCTGTAGCCTCCTTTGTCTTGAGGAGTAATTTTGGCACTTGATTTGGTGTTTGATTGCAATTCCTTCTTTCTGGATTGTGAGTATCCGTGGTGGTACCAAGTTCCTTTTATTAGTGGCTGTCAGTTCTTTTTACCTTTTCATGTTTCATCTTTTTTCTTCTAGCTTGGAAAATATATATATATTTTTTCTTTCTGATTATGAACTTAATATATTCAATTGATTGCTTGATGCACTATTAACTTTTACAGGCGCCATTTACAACATCCTTTGTCCCCCTATTATTTCACAAGTCAATTAGAGTTTTGTGCAATGCAAATACTTCAGAAGGATTTAATCCCTCCAAAGATGCATCCTTTCCAGAAATAAATCTTAAAACATCAGAAATGTCAGGGCTTGGTGGCCAGTCTCCATCAACTCGATCCACTCTAGCTTTCTTTGCAGGTCGTCTGCATGGCCATATCAGGTCCCTTCTTCTGAATGAATGGAAAGGCAAAGACCAAGATGTCCAAGTCTATGACCAACTTCCTCGAGGAGTGTCCTATGAGAAAATGTTGAAGGGCAGCAAGTTCTGCTTATGCCCTAGTGGGTACGAAGTAGCAAGTCCTAGGGTGGTAGAAGCAATTTATGCCGAATGCATCCCAGTGTTGATTTCAGATGGCTATATTCCACCTTTCAGTGATGTGTTGGATTGGAAGTCGTTTTCTGTGCAAGTGCCAGTCAAGAATATATCCGATATCAAGAACATATTGATGAGCATATCTAGTAGACAATACCTCAGAATGCAAAGGAGAGTGAAACAAGTGCAACGACATTTTTTAGTGAATGGACCCCCTAAGAGATATGATGTTTTCCACATGATTGTTCACTCTATTTGGCTCAGAAGGCTCAACATTCGCATTCAAGATCTATTGACCTAACTAGTCCCATTTTATTGGTCACTAATAAAGGTTACTAACTCTTTTTGTCAAAAAACATTTTTATACTCCTAAAAGAGAACTCTCGTAAGTAAGGAATGTGTAGCTTTAGAAAAGTTATGCAAAGACATATATATTTATTCCCTTTTTATTTTTATTTTTTTAAATTTCTTTCAATTCTTATCTATTGTAAAAACATGTATTTTTGTGTGAATAAGTTTAGTTTTTTGGTTGAAATATATACAAAATTAGATTTCAATATGCAGTTTATAAGATTCACTAATCAAATTCCTTATAATGACCGAAGTACAAATATAGTTCCTGCACTTTCTTTGGATTTCCATTTTGGTCTCTATAGTTTGTTGCTGGAACACAATATTTCACACATGTTTGGAATTGCCAAGAGTAACCAGCAAATCAAGGAAGAGCTTTTTGTATGGTACTTACTAGTCAAGGACCCTTGGTGGTCGTGCAAGAATAATTGAAGTTAGATACAATAAACACATGAATAAAGCAGAGTTATCCATTGATTCATACTTAGTGAAGATGACATGGCAACTATGGGAATGATTTTCTTCTTTCTGCAACACCAAAATGTTCTTGCTATCAATGGGTTAAGCACACTATAGAACTCGTGCATTGTGAAATGAGGGACCAATTCTTTTATATTGAACAAACCTTAACACTATCTCTCCTATTATAGATAGAGTAAGAGTTTAAACAAAACAAATATTTTTAAGTAATTGTTACCTTAAAAAACCCTAGCCTCCTTTATCCCAAAAAACACTCTTAGAGCCTTTTCCACTTGCCTTTTCCACTTTGAGGGGGGAGGAAGCCATTGGTCTTCCCTCCTCTCCTCTCTTCTCTTTCTCCTTTCACCTCTTCCCTCATTTTCAAAGACAAATGGTTTTCGCTATTTGTCTTAGTTTTGTTATGATTTTCATCCAACCATTATAGACGGCTGCGGCTCAGCGTCAGATCTTCACCTGTATTTCGGCGTCGGATCTCCACCACTATTTTTTTTTGCAATTTCTTTATGTTTGGAATAAGTTGCAGAGACTCTTTGGGTTCTCTGTGTAATTTTCACTTCTCCTTTTGTGAGAGTTTTTCATCTCTCCTTTGTGAGAGCTTTTCATCTCTCCTTTGTAAGAGTTTTATTTGTATTGTTATGGCTTGGTTTTTTTCAAGCTTTATCTCTTTTTTATTATTCTAAGTTTGCAATCTTAGTTGGGATGCCTATGTCAGAGTTTCTTCGATCTTGCCTGATTGTTAGTGGAGACACACCAGATTGTCTTAATTTTAATATTAGACCGTTCCGTTATTGTAATGGTCCTTTCGTGGCTAGTTTGTATTGGCCATTTGTGATTAGTGGCGTTTTTGGCTGAATTATGAATGCAATCATATAATTTCTCAACCAAAAAAAAAAAGAAAAGAAAAAAAAAAGTAACTGAGTCCTGATCAATATAAGCATTAAGTAACTGAAGTCTGTCAAAATTGAAAGTCTAACAATAACTGATAAACATAAACCCCATTATCTCATTCTAATACAATAATTATAACACATGATTAGGTCAACTCACATAAGTCATTTTACAAGTCGAAGATCCAAACAAATCAAGACCACATGCATTCTCAGTGAAAGACCCCAAGAAGATGTTTTGGAGTTTGTTTCTCCTCCTCACTACCTCCATGGCTATTGATTCTTGTGAGACCAACAAGAGATTCGTTGGAAAGTCGGCTGGAAAATTGTGCATCAAGAAAAACAGGGATGGGTCTCTTTACTTTGAAGACTCCTTACACTAGGAGATATTGATGATCTCATCTGTCAACCCATATAGTACGCATTGATAAATAAATAAATAAATAAACCTATATAGTGCTAAAATATGAATATGGTTTGAATACTTTAGGTTACGTTTTAAGAAAAATTAGGTTTTAGACATAATTAACTTTATTAATTAGTTTGTAAGATATTGGATATTTTAGTTTTAGTTTTAATACCTAGGAAAAAACTACTATTTTGGATTAGCCCAAAGAGAGGCCTAGATTCGTTGGGCCAGGTAAAAAATAACAACTGATAAGACAATTCTACCCTTCTGATAAGACAATTCTACCCTTCTGGTACAATTCTACAATGGCACATGTAGTAATTTTAGGGTTGTTGGATGTCCTTTTGGTAAAATTAGGTGGCTTTGATTTTATATTAATTAAGCAAAATTAATTATCTTTCTTCCAAATTAGTTAAGTTTTTTATGGGTTAAAACTAAAGAGCCCTAAGTTTTATTAAAGGGAGATTCACTATTATACCCAATATGGGGGCCCAAATTATAAAAATACCCTATATAAAATGAACTTTAGAAACACACCCAAAGCTCATTTACAACATAACAAAAAAGCTTTTAACTTCTTATAAATTACAAAACTGCCATCAATTTCTTAAAACAAGCCCAACCCCAAAATCTCATAAAAATACCCAAAGCACTCAATAGGGCATCAAAGTAATTTAATAATCAATATTAAATTCAATAAGGCTAGCTATCATTTTTTGGGTTTTTTTTTGGGTTTGTTTATAGGAATTCAATTGTGTAGGGTTTATTTATAATATTAGTGCTAGAAATGGGTATATCACTAAATATCTCTTTATTCTACTCCATAAGGAGGTGTATATATGAATTTACATAGATATAGAAATCAATTAGGATAGTATCTTTTAATTATATAATGATTTGTCAACTATATAAAATAAGAAAGTAAATCCCTTAATTACTCAAGGAAATAAATCTTTTTGATTTATTAAGAGACTCATGTCAATATATAGTACGTAGTGTAACCAATTAAGCGATCTTTAGATCCAAGCCCAAAAGCTTTGGCTTTAATTAAGTTTAACCCATGCATTTTCTTGTTTTTGATCTGGACCCACTAATATTTATATGTTATTTTTTGGTCCATTTTGCCCTTTGAAATAAATGTGGCAAGAAACTGAAAATTCTGAATTTATGCATTATTTTACTCTAATATAAATTTTAAATTTTAAACAGTGTATTGTCTAGATAATCCACCTACAATAAGAAAAAATTCGTCAAAAAAATTATTGACCTTCATATGAGGTAAATACACAACGGACAACAATTTACCTATATATGTAGAGTTAAACACCTAGGTTGAGATAAATACATATAATTTAGCTTACTCAACTAAATACATCCGAATTTACTTGTTAAAATTTCATTACCTAATCAGTAGAAATAAAAAACCCTACTTATTTTACCTAGACTGTTGGAAGACTCGTGCATGTTTGAAAACTTGTGCACGGTTGTATTTTATCACCTCTATAAAAAGTATCAAACCCACCATATATTACCTGTACACCTAGTATCATACCCCAAAACAAAATCCAACCTCCCCAATACGTAAACAAATGAAGATAAAAATACACCCAAAAATAATAATAAAAACTAACAAAACAAAAGACCCACCAAACCTATTGAAATTTGATGGTACGATTGAATTTCATTGATAACCAAAAAAAAACCAGGGTTGATTAGGGATATGTGTCTATTTGAGGACGTAATCCGGGATCACGCTTAAGAGAATTGGTATTAACTTCTTGATCACAATTAACTCTTTGAGACTTGACTCTTACAGTTTCATCTTCAATGCTTTGAGGTTGAGAATGAGGTTGCTCCTCACAAATTGGAGGAGACGGACAAGGAACTGAAGGCATGCTATAGTTGATGATTCGTCATTGTTTCTCTTAAAAAAACCCTCGAAGAGTCTTTGATCTCTTAACATTTCGATGTTGACCTGACATTATAAAGTATAACCTATTGAATAATAGTTAAATTTCTAATCAAAATCCAGAAAATGTCATAAATTGTAAATCAGAAACTAGGTCTTTATCACATCTTCAATTAACATGTCAACAACTAATCAATTTATCAAAATCCCTAATTGATAATTCATACAGCTAGAACACCAAATAATCCTAAGAATTGTAAATCCCTAAGAATTGTAAATCCCTAATTGATACTTCATAAACCCTAAATAATCCCAAAAAAGTTCAACATAAAAAAATTAGGAGAAGAACAGAAGATGTCTAAAGCAGGGGTAGATGCAGACAGTGCTGTGCGAGAGAGAGAGAGAGAGAGAGAGAGAGAGACAATTCTTATTTTTGTTTTTTATAAAAGAAGGAAAGAGGGAATGTCTGTGGCCTAGTGGGAGTCAAATTCTAATATTTCAAGTGGAGGTTTTTTTTTGTTGGTCAGCCATCCTAGTGGGGATTGGTTAAAAAGATTGGCCTAGGCTAGGGTGTTATTTTAGTCTTAAAAAAAATAAGTTGCCTAGGCTATAGCCCAAATTAGCATGTTAGTAATACCGTCCCTGCAAACATTTCAATATATTTTGAATGAGCTACAACCAGGGGCGGACTCAGAATTTCAAAATGACATGGGCTAAATTTACTTTACATACAAACCTATTGAAAACTCAACGGTATGAGTAAATTTCATTGATAACAAAAAAAATACACAGGAGACATAATGAGTCTTACGCCTCAAATAACACTTATATATAAGTTGCGCGATTCAAGTCTTTACAGCATTAAAATCACTAATTATTGATTCATTATCTATATTATCAGCAAATTCTCTTTCAATATGAAGTAGCATACAATTAGCAAGAAACTCATCACCTATCTGATTCCAAAATCTATTTTTAATAAGTCTCATACATGAAAATGCTCATTCTGTTGTTGTTGATAGCCAAACTGACACACTATTATGGTAGGACCCAATTGCAGCTACTTATCAAGTTAAAGCATGTAATTGTCTTTAAAAAATTTCAGAATTCAATTAAAACTGAAGGTTAAGTTCAACGACGTCGACAGTTAAAAACCCTAAAGTAAAATGTAAAAGTTAAACATACACATATACTAGTAAAAAGTAATATATAAAAAAAATTAAAGAAAAGAAACATAGAAATATTTCGACATGTGAAAATTTAAACCTTTAGATTGTATTTTAATGGTATCACAGTGTTATGTTTAAAGCCAAGCAAATTCTAGAAGATAATATCCAAGCGAAGAATCTGAATTCAGACAGTCAAATGATACAGAGAAGGAAACTTGGTTGTGGAGAACGTGATCACATGCATTTTAAGAAATAAAAAATTCAAGCGAACCACACCCACACATAGAGCAAGTACTGCTGAAGAGGTCACTGTCTGAGTTCAAGTTGTAGGTGATTCCAAAATTCCAATATATTACCCTTCCCTCAGTCCCCTTTTCTATCCTTCACTCAAAAAGAGAAAGAAAATAAAAAAGAAACTAGCTTGTAGTGGTGGATATTCAGGTTGGTGCGTATTTTGGATATGGAGCATCAACGAAAGTAGAGACTGGAAAGATGACGCCTACCAGAAAGACACAAGTCTCTTCCATATCCTCAATTTTAGTGGGATTGCTTGTAATCCCTTTGGTTGTTTTGTTGGTAATCTTTCTCATACAGCCAACTGCCTTCAGCTCTTCATCATTCTCGTCGTCATCATGGGAGACTACACGGAATCCAGTATCTAGTAATTTTACTAGTAATGGTAGAAGCAACTACTCTGTTCCTTCATCTACAGAAGAAATATGGCAGCCTCAACCATCACAAGCTCCAGCTTTCACTTTCTCAAATAATCGAAGTGGTGCCCCAGCCCCTGCCCCTCAAATATTTGTGAGAAACATTCATCTCTCTCTCTCTCTCTCTCTCTGGATGTTGATTTTTTCTTAATTATATATATGTCTTAATTAATTTGGTTTTTGGTGTTTAATTAGGGAGTTGATGATGAAGTGCTAGAGACGAAAACCCAGCAAGTAGAAGGACCTAATAAAACAGTATCCATGAGCAGCAGCAGTCAGCTTGAAAAATTAGAAGCAAGTTTGGGTAGAGCAAGGTCTTCGATAAGAGAAGCGGCTAAAGTTAGAAACAAGACATCAACCCATCAAGACCCTGATTATGTTCCTCGAGGCCCCATATATCGGAACCCTAATGCTTTTCATAGGTATATGCATGCCCATCTCTACTTAATGTTAAACAAATACTTACGTTGTCAAATTATACATATCGTGCAACAAAATAAAAATTAAACATAATTAGTATGTAGTTAATTTACATTTGAACATCTTATGTTACTAGAATCTCATCTGTCCGAATCTTACTCGATCTATAAATAATTCACATGTAGGAGTTACCTAGAGATGGAGAAGTTGTTCAAGATATATGTTTACGAAGAAGGACAAATCCCAATATTTCATGACGGTCCATGCTTCCATATGTATTTAACAGAAGGCAGGTTTATTCATGAGATGGAGAAGGGTAAATTGTACCGTACAACAGACCCAAATCAGGCACTTGTCTATTTCCTTCCCTTCAGTGTGGTTAGAATGGTTCAGTTCCTGTATTTGCCTGACACATATGATCGAAATGGCATGAAGCTTGCGGTCATCGACTACATTAATCTCATTGCTCATAAGCATCCCTTCTGGAACCGAAGCCTCGGCGCTGATCATTTCATGCTATCTTGCCACGATTGGGTACGCATAACACAATTTTTCTAGTAATATATTTAATTTTCACTTTCTATTTTTACGTTGTGTGCACTCCAAATTGAATACTTTACAATTCTTTCTTCCAATTTTTCGTTGTGTGCACAGTTGAAGTGAGTGATGGTAAAGAATGAGTGTCAAAATCACTAACCTTAGAATTAAAATTATTGTCGGCCTTCCAAATTAATATATAACGACCCATACTTACCACATCCTGACGCTCCTCTTCTCTTATTTTGTCTTTCTGCATGTTGGTTTCATTTTGCATGTATAGGAGGAAAGGACCACTACAATTTGTGGTTTAGAGAAACCTAGCTAGCCAGCCGTCTTATCACTATATTCTCTTTGATAAAGGAAAAATAAAAAGACAACATGAAACCAATGAAAAACTTCTATAAAATTTTAAGGAGTAAATTGTCGAAATCCCCCTTCAACTAGTACCTTATTTTCAATTTGCCTCATGATTTCTTTTTTTTAGAAAATTAAGGGTCTGAACTAATTAATTTAGCCAATGTTCCTTTCTCCGTTAATGTGTTGCACGTTTCATTCAGTTTTCTATCAAATAGAATCACATGCATACCATGCTACTCTTGAGAGCAAATTCAAATAGAGTCACATGCAAGGTTCCATTAGAACTAACAAATCTAAAGGGCGCGGGGCGCGGTTTGAGTGGCAGGAGGAGAAGTTAGTCCTAACAAATCTAAAGGGCAAGGTTCCATTAGAACTTCTTTATAGTGATGTTTGGAGCCCCGCTCCGCATTCCTCTTTTGATGGTTTTTCTTATTATGTTATTTTTTTCGATCACTTTTCCAAATAAATATTGCTATACCCTCTTGAAAAGAAATCATATGTGTTTTCTATCTTTATCATCTTCAAAGCTCTCGTTGAAAGTTATTTCCTTATACACTGATGGTGGAGGGGAATTTATGAAACTCCAACACTTTCTCTCCTCCAATGGCAACACCCATCTCATTACACTGCCACATAAACCTGAATATAATGGTTTTGCCAAATGACCACATCGTCATGTTGTTGAAACTAGTCTCACCCTTCTTCATCAAGCCTCCTTACACCTCCAATAATCGTCATATGCCTTCAAAACTACCATCTTCCACATAAATCGCATGCCAACTGCCGTTCTTCACAATGACTCCCCATACACCAAAATCTTTCGTCAACAACCAAATTACTCTCATCTTCACACCTTTGGGTGCTTGTGCTTTCCATGGTTACGACCTTACAATTCCAACAAGTTACTTCCTTGTTCGCGACCATGTCTTTTTCTTGGTTACTCCACAAATCGAAGTGCCTACCTATTCCTTGATTTTTAATCCAATAAACTTTTTATTTCTCATCATGTCCAATTTGATGAGTCCATCTTCCCTCTTTCTCTTGTGAAAAACTCAAATTCTCATGTCTCCCTGGCTACTCCCAACCTGTGGTTTGCTCTTGCCCCTCCGGTTACTCATCTTCCAATCCATTTCCCCACCATGCTGCTATCCTTGGCCACTACTCCACGTATATGGCACCATACGAATCATCCATGGCTGCATCTACGGCCTCAGACCAGTACCTCTCCCACGCATAACTCCCACCCACCACCGATGTTGTCCCTCCTCTCCCGCCACCCAGTCCAATTAATTGTGGCATTGCCCACACAAATTCCATCCTTCCTCCAATAGTCAGCCTACCCATTCCACCATCTCTTGATCAAATTGAGCCCATATCCAATCCGGCCCCACCAGAACATGTCCCACAGCCTTCCCACCAAGTTTTCTCCATACTTATGCAAGAAATCCACTCGGTATGTGATGAACTTGATTTTTTGGTGTATGTTGATGACCTTATTATTACTCACAATAATTCCTCTCCTGTCATGCAGTTCATCACCACCTTGGTGTTGAAGTTGTTCCCAACAGTGCTAGTCTCTTTCTCTCCCAACACCAGTATATACGTGATATTTTGATCAAACCCAAAATGGATGTCGCAAAGGAGGTCAACACTCCCTTATCCACATCCAAACTCCGCGTCCACCACATTATTCTCTGGATTTGGTTATATATACATTTATTAACTAAACGCAAGTAGAAAAATGGTCTTGACGAACCCCATGGTATCTTTGATAGTGTGTGAATGAGAAAAACCCCTCATTATTCTTAACTTTAGCCCAAAAAAAGAAAAACTAAACGCAAAAAAATTATGTGAAAAAGATGTCTTATATTCCTTGAGATATTTCTCTATTTTATGAAGAACAAAAAAATATGTGATGGTTATTATTATTATTTCTCTTGCAATTATTAATTTTGGAAATAATTATATATATATTGGTAATTTCCTTTAATCATCAAAACCATAAAAGTTTAAGAAATAGTACCAAGTGCCTTAGTGGTTGTTTGTCCTTTTTCTTATTTAATATTTTATCTATTTTTTTATTAGAACATTATTTCTGATTAGCTTAAATAAGTTGAACAATATTAAATGAATTGGTTGATGCACTATTATTTTTTACAGGGGCCATTTACAACTGCATCTGTCCCCCATTTATTCCACAAGTCTATTAGGGTTTTGTGCAATGCCAATACTTCCGAAGGATTTAATCCCTCTAAAGATGCGTCGCTTCCAGAAATTAAGCTTCTGACATCGAAAATCCCAAGGCTTGGTGGTCAGCCTGCATCAAGTCGATCCACACTAGCTTTCTTTGCAGGCGGTCTGCATGGCCATATTAGGTACCTTCTTCTAAATGAATGGAAAGGCAAAGACCAAGATGTGCAAGTCTATGAAAAAGTTCCTTACGGAGTGTCCTATGAAGAAATGATGAAGAGCAGCAAGTTTTGCTTATGCCCAAGTGGGTATGAAGTAGCAAGTCCAAGGGTGGTAGAAGCAATCTATGCCGAGTGCGTCCCTGTGTTGATTTCAGATGGCTATATTCCACCTTTTGGTGATGTGTTGGATTGGAAGTCATTTTCTGTTCAAGTGCCAGTCAAGAATATATCTGACATTAAGAACATATTGATGAGCATATCCAATAGACAATACCTCAGAATGCAAAGGAGGTTGAAACAAGTGCAACGACATTTTTTGATGAATGGACCTCCTAAGAGATATGATGTTTTCCACATGATTGTGCACTCTATTTGGCTCAGGAGGTTAAACATTCGCATTCAAGATTTATTGATGTAAATTCATCCGATTTTATTGGTCACTCAAAAGGGGCTCATACTAACTTGTCATATAAAAATACCTTGTGCTCCTAATAAGAGATTTACTCTCTTGATATAATAATGTAGCTTTAGAAAAAATTATTCAAAGATATGCATTCTATTTTTTTCAATTCTTTTATATTGTATAACATGTATCTTTATATGACTAATTTCATTTATTTGGTTTTAAAAAAAATTTTGTACTTTATAAGATTCATTAATCAGATACTCTCATTGTTTTATGATAACCAAAATACAAATTCAATCTTGTACCACTACTACGATTTACAATTTGCGCGACGAAGACACTTTCGTCGCGCAAGAAGCACTGTTGCGACGAAAAAAAATTCCGTCGCGCATACAACAGAAAACTAGCGCAACAAAAGTTTTCGTCGCGGAAACAGTCTATGCGCGACGTAAATAAATTTCGTCGCGCAAAGGTGGTGAAAGAAAACCCGTTTATTTTGTTGGCGCCAAAATCTTGCGCGACGACAGAAATCGTCGCGCATAACAATATTGCGCGACAATTCCTACTATTCGTCGCGTAAAGATGGAAAGAAAATTGGCTCCTTTTATGGCGGCAAAAAAAATTTGCGCGACGAGAGTTTTCGTCTCAAAAGACAACTTAGCGCGACGAAAAAATTTACCGTCGCTTAAGAAAACGAGGGAAATTTATTTTTGGCTCCAAAATGCAGGGTGGATTAAATTTTTTTGCGCGACAGAAGTGCCTTCGTCGCGTAAAGTTTAATAGCGGTGCGTTCTTGCGCGACGAAATAATTTTATTTGCGCGACGAAAGTGCCACTTTGCGCGACGGAAGTTTGTGCGACGAATAATTGTTTTCGTCGCACAAAAAAGCAGATGTCGACACGTAATTGCGCGACGAAAATGTTGTTTTGTGCGATGGAAAAGTGGGTTTTCGCGACGGCATTTTGCGCGACGAATTTTGTTGTTCGTCGCGCAAAGTCCTTCTTCTTCATATTAGTATCTGCCATTGCAGAGGCAGAATGCAAAAATTGCATTCTGCCTCTCTCTCACTCTCCCTGCCGTTGCTCTGATGTGAATTCGGTACGTTTATTGGGTATGTATTTTTTGTCGTTAGTTTAAATGTATTAATGTAAATTCGTACTAATGCTATTAATTTTGTTCTCGTTAGGGATATTTGTGATTAGTGATTGGTGGAGAACGATTGAGAAGGTATGTTATTGTAAAAGTTTGTTTGTTATGTTTGTAATTTTTTTGTGAAGTTATATGTTTATAATGTTGTGAAATTGTGCGTGACGTAGCACAATGTGTTGTGATGTACGAAGTTAATTGAAATTAACTTCGTACTTTTATTTTTATGTTTAGTAACACGAAGTTTCCCGTTCGAGATTAGTTGGATTTCGTGCATGGATGCGTAAGGCATGACTGCGGTCCAATTAATTCTTGAATTGTCCCATTATTTGGACAGTTTGGTAATGCATAGTGTTGTCACATAATCTTCGGCTACAGGATTAGGTTTCGATTGTGGAGATTTCGGTGTCATCTCGGTACGCTCTTCGGGTGGTACGTAGGTATTTATACCTATGCCCACTTCAAGAACTGTGTCGAGATGCTGCCGAAATTAATCCACGTCGAAATCTAATCTCATGTAGCCGTAGGTTACGTGACAGGACTATGCATTCCCGAATGGGATAGGGCCCTTACCGGAGGCATAAGGTGACATTATAACTTCGCATGAAGTTGTTGTGATTGTTGTGTCGTGATTGTGGTTTCAGGAATTATGAGCAGAAGGTGGATACAGAACCCTAATAGATGCGCAGACGAATACTTGGATGGAATCGAGGATTTTATTGAGTTTGCACGTAGACACAACCCGGGTGCAACTAGAATCCGTTTTCCTTGTAGGAGGTGTAACAACACGTTGTTTGAGACAATTGAAAATGTTGGATTTCATTTAGTAAGGAATGGAATGATTGAAACATATAGCATTTGGAACCTTCACGGCGAACAAGTAGACCATGCTTCGACTTCAAATGCCCCAAGAGTGGACAATGTTGAACCTATTGGGGATCCTAATGATCAAGTCATGGGTATTATACAGGATGCTTTTCCATTCGCATCGACCAACATCAATCAGGAAGGGGAAGATGACGCGCCTACACCAATAGACAGTGCGGAGTTTGAACAGTATGAAAAACTGTTAAAAAATGCCAACCAAGAGTTATACCCGGGGTGCGAGAGCTTTTCCGTTCTCACTGCCATTGTGGAGCTAATGCACGGAAAAATAAAGTATCGTATGTCGAACTTGTGTTTCGATTACTTTTGGGGGTTTTCAAGAGAATGCTTCCGACGGACAATTGTTTGCCAAAAGACCATAAACATGCACAGAAGGTGTTGCATGGTCTTGGATTGGGTTATGAAAAAATCCACGCTTGCAAAAACAATTGCATGTTATTCTACAAAGAGCATGAAACGTTGGATACATGCCCTATATGCAATGAGTCGAGGTTCAAAATGACATCCCAGAATAGAACGACTAAGATACCACAAAAAGTGATGCGTTATCTACCCCTTAAACCTAGGTTGCAGAGATTGTATATGTCGACGCATACTGCCACAGACATGAGATGGCATAAGGAAAAACGGGTAGACGATGATGGGATGCGGCATCCTGCAGATGGGGAGGCATGGAAAGAGTTCGATCGAACGCTCCCCGAGTTTGCTGCTGATCCCCGAAATGTTAGATTGGGACTTGCCACTGACGGATTCAATCCGTATGGGGTTCTAAACCAACACCACAGCATTTGGCCGATTTTCGCATTCCCATATAATTTGCCGCCTTGGAAATGCATGAAAAAAGAATACATGATGATGATAACTGAGGATCCCGGCAGGTCAATTGATGTGTACTTAAGGCCTCTGGTTGATGAGCTGAAGGATTTATGGACAAACGGTGTTCGCACGTACGATAAATCAATTGGGAGGATGTTCACTTTGCGGGCAGCAGTTATGTGGACTGTGAATGATTTCCCAGCATATGCAATGGTTTCGGGGTGGAGCACAAAGGGTTATATGGCATGTCCTGTATGCAAGGAAGATGTAACTTCTGGTTGGCACGCAGGAAAAGTTTGTTACCTTGGTCATCGGAGATGGTTGCCATGGGACCACGAGTGGCGGAAAAAAGATAAAGAGTTCGACGGGAACACAGAGCGTCGCCTCAGACCTAGAGAATGGTCCGGTGATGAGATCTTGGAACAGCTGAACCGCTTGGATTTTGCTCCGTTCGGAAAAACAGTTAGTCGGACCAGACCTTCTACACATTTGAACTGGACGCACAAGCCTATGTTTTTTGAGCTCCCATATTGGTCGAAACTGAAATTGAGGCACAATCTAGATGTGATGCATGTTGAGAAAAATGTATTCGACACATTGGTGGGCACGATTCTAGATATCGAGGGGAAGACGAAGGACACGATCAAAGCTCGCCTTGATTTGGAAAGAATGGGCATACGAAGGGGTTTATGGATGAATAGGGACAGTGATAAAGCTAGAAGGGATCTTGCATTCTTTTCTATGAAACCGAATGACAAAAAAGAGTTTCTAAAGTTTGTATCGTCTGTCAAATTTCCCGATGGGTATGTTTCTAATATCGCACGTTGCGTGAATGTCGATGGGGGTAAATTTACTGGACTTAAGAGCCATGACTGCCATGTGTTTATGCAACGCCTACTTCCTGTGGGTATTCGACACCTATTGCCGGAAGATGTGGTGAAGCCAATCATGTTGTTATCCAGATTTTTTTCCCAACTGACGGCAAAAACATTGAGAAGGACAGACATGTTTCAGTTGCGCCATGACATTGTCCAAGTCCTATGCAAGTTTGAGATGATATTTCCTCCAGCTTTCTTTACAAGTATGATCCACGTGATGGTTCACTTGCCAGAAGAGGCATTGCTTGTTGGTCCTGTCAACTATCGCTGGATGTATCCAATAGAAAGGTATATAATCTTTATCATTTGTGTATGCATCATTATCGACACTTTGCTAATTTGTATCATATCGTTTTATTTTGGCAGGCTTCTCGGAGAGCTGAAAAAAAAGTGTACGCAACAGGGCAAAGCCCGAAGGATCAATTATAGAGGCTTGGGTTCAATATGAGTCGCTTACTTTCTGTGGAATGTATTTAAAAGATGTGGAGACGGTTTTCAATCGCCCTCAACGCAATAATGACGGAGGTATGAGAAATGAAAAACTTTCTGTTTTTGCCCAAAGCGCACGACCATTTGGAGATCCTGGACGAGGAGAGTCGTTTTCTAGAAATGACATGGAGGTAGCGAATTGGTTCGTACTGAACAATTGTGATGAGATAATGGCCTACTTAGATGAGCATGAACAGATGATGAAGCGAGAACATCCATCACATTTGGTTGCCCGAAAACAACGTGAATTATTTCCACAATGGTTTTTGGATTCTGTAAGTTATAAGTGTTTTGTAATTGACAAATATAAATTGTAGTATTTAATTTTGTCAGACTAACATGTCAATGGTTTTGTATACTATTAGGTGAATAAATTGAAATCATCGAATTCCCCCACTTACAGTGATGAGTTATATAACTTGGCGTTCGGCCCAATTCGCGCTGAATTGCTCTCGGGTTGTAATGTTAACGGCGTCAAATTTTTGGGGGCCGCACGAGATGACAAGTTGTGTACGCAAAAAAGCGGTGTCCATGTCCCAGGTGGAGGCGAAAGTACGGACATTGATTTCTATGGCAAACTGAAAACTGTCGTGCAATTGCTTTACAAAGATCGATACCAAGTCATCATGTTTAAGTGTCGATGGTTCGATACCAACCCAAATAGGGCGGGAAGTGTTAAAATCGATCATGGAGTACTNCGTGCAATTGCTTTACAAAGTTCGATACCAAGTCATCATGTTTAAGTGTCGATGGTTCGATACCAACCCAAATAGGGCGGGAAGTGTTAAAATCGACCATGGAGTACTGTCTGTGAACATTAACAGAACTTGGTATGATGACGAACCGTACATTTTGGCAAACATGGCGTCCCAAATTGTGTATCTAGATGACCCTAAAGCCAGGAGCGGGTGGAAAGTTGTGCAGAAGATGGATCATAGGAACGTGTATGATATACCAGAACTAGACCCAAGTGACAACGGCGTCGACAATGTGGCTGACCAACGTTTAGAATCTTCAATGGAAAATGATGCGGAAACACTTCGAGATACAAATGTTATACAAGAACCGTTTCAAATAGAAGGAGTGTCTTCAGTCGAAATACCGATTCAGTCAATTACAATTGACCTCGGTGATCTTCCGCGATACGATGTTGCAGTGGGCCCTAGCAACGCCGATGATGCAGTTATAGAGGAGGAGGAGGAAGAAGATTGGGAGACCGAGAGTGATGATAGCGGCGATAACGAAAGTTATTATAGTTCAGATGATGAATAATGAATTTATTTGTAAATTTATTATGTTAGTGTATTCATTTTGTGTAATACAAATCTTTGAATATATGTAGTTGTTATATCCAATCCTTATATATGTCAACAAATGTAACATTGTTAAATAAATCTAGTTATAAAACCCTTTTAATAATAAATTGAAAAATTTTATTGACAAAACATTTGACGTAATGAGGTTTATGGCCAATTCTAAATTTGATTGACCAATTCTAAATATAACCCTCTTTATACAAAGTTAAAAAATGATGAACACAAAACGCATATGTAAAAAATACAAAGCATACACAATTTGAACTAAATGAGGAAATGGCGCCAAATCCTTGCGCGACGAATCAACCTCGTCGCGCATATTTTGCGCGACGCATATATATTCGTCGCACCAAGTTTGCACGACGAACGGACCTCGTCGCGCATATCTTGAGCGACGCATACATATTCATCGCGTAAAGTTACAACACTGCGCGACAAAATATACTTCCGTCGAGTATGGTATTTTTGCGCGACGACAATGTTCCATTCGTCGCGCGAATATATTAGGTTAACATTATAGTATATATAAACACATATATATTTAAAATTGGCGATCGAATTAGTTCATTGTATTCATATGGAGTGAAGGACTGTACCTGCAAAAAATCATCAACATCGGAGTTAAAATAACCGTTCAATCATCACTTTTTCTTTAGAACCGTCGAAAAGTTTTACCCCATTACTTAATCTCTGAATGTTATTTTTGTCCGATTTTTGCTGTCTATGATCTCGAAGTATAAAAAAACAAGTTTGACGGCTGGATGACTGAAACTAGTTACGTAGACTGCGTGTGCTATCAAAATCATATATTAACCAAAAACCTTATAATTTGTTCATACATTCACAAATGTAACTTAACGTTTATGTGGTATCCCCTAGTGTAAAAATCTGAAATTGAAGATCAAATTCAGTCATTCTATTCATATAGGGTCAACAAATGTTGTTGTAAAAAATGATCAAAATCGGAGTTAAAATAACCGTTAAATCATGACTTTTCATTTATAACCGTCGAAATATTTTGTCCCGTTCCCTGATATCTGAATGTTTGGTCGTTTTGATTTTTGGCGTATACGATCTCCAAGTATAAAAAAAATAAGTTTGCCGGTTGGATCATTGAAACTATTTTAGGGTTTAGGGTTTAGGGCTTAGGGCTTAGGGTTTAGGGTTTACATTTTAGGGTTTAGGTTTTGCGCGACGAATAACATCCCTTTGAACACTTAGTGAAAATTTCAACCGAATGAAATTCTGAACTCGCGCGACGAACAAAATAAAAACGTCGCGCAATCCCTCGACCCTCTGAACACTTAGTGAAAATTTCAACCGAATCACAATCTTGAACTCGCGCGACGAATAACACGCCTTCGTCGCGCAAAAGGCAAAGACCCTTCAGTTTCAGCCAAACCCTAAACCCCGAAGTGTTTTGCGCGACGAATAAAGAATTTGCCATCGCGCAAGTGTAATATTGCGCGACGCTTTACGCCTTCATCACGCAAAAGGCACAGACCCTTCAGTTTCAGCCTCCCGCTAAACCCTAAATCCCAAAATTTTGGCGGCAAGAATGTGTTTTGCACGACGAATAGAATGTTTTCCGTCGCGCAAAGGGTGATATTGCGCGACGCTTACTTACTTCGTCGCGCAAAAGGCACAGACCCTTCAGTTTCAGCCTCCCGCTAAACCCTAAATCCCAAAATTTTGGCGGCCAGAATGTGTTTTGCGCGACGAATATAGTGATTCCCGTCGCGCAATGATAATATTGCGCGACGCTTATTTACTTCGTCGCGCAAAAGGAACAGACCCTTCAGTTTCAGCCTTCCGCTAAACCCTAAATCCCAAAATTTTGGCGGCCAGAATGTGTTTTACGCGACGAACTGAGTTATTTCCGTCGCGCAAGGTTCATTAATGCCATTTTGAGCGACAGATATGTCGTCGCGCAAGATTCATTAATGCTATTTTGCGCGACGGATTTTAAGATTCGCCGCGCAAAGTCGAATAAATCTGCAGAAATGACCCGAGCCTCCGTCTTCCCCATTTCTGGTTTTCCTCCTTCTTCCCCATCTCTCTCTGCCGTCACCTCTGCCCTCTCTCTCCATTCGTACCTCAGCCACCTCCCTGCCGTCACCTCAGTCGCCTCCCTTCCGTCGCGTATTCGCCCGTTTTTTTTCCGATTGTTCGCCGGCGATTTCTCTCTCCTCCGGCCACCATTTCCGACGCCTGAGGTATGATTTCTCGACTATTTTTTGTGCTCTAGCTGATGGTTGGTTAGGATTTAGTGAATTTTCGCTGTAGGAAATAGGAATTAAAACCCTAGGTTTTGGCCGGTTTGGGAATTTCAAATCCGGCCACTTCCGGCCATTTTTCGGGGTAGGTCCGAGAAAAAAAGTGGCTCCAATTAATGTTTTCAACCTAGGGTAGGAACCTTGGCCCTTAGTTTTTAGAATTTTTCGGCGAATGTTATCGCTTTGGACACCCACGCGCTGCCGGCGCGTGTGGTGGCGGGTGGGATACTGTGGCAGTGAGGCATTGGGTCCCAGAGCAATCCCCTGTTTGTCACGAGCGCGTAGGTTTGCTCGAATTTGAATTTGGTTGCCGTTTGAGTCTTGATCGGATTTCGCCTATTGTGCGATTTTCAGGTTTGATATGTTCGGACCGTTGGATCGAACTGAAACTCACGTAGTTGTACCTTTGTGTTTCTAGGATCGTTTAGGATTCGACCGATCGTTGATCGGAGTCCTGGATACTCCGAAATTCCAAACCCTAGGTCATGCTATGCTTTTAATTAATTAGTTTAAATTCTGAATGAAATTATATGTGCAGATGTCAGACTTGATTAGACGTGGTAGGTCGATGACGACTGCACCGAGTTCGGATCCCCCGGCTCAGGCGGCATCTGCTGCCACTGCTCCACCTTTGCTGGACCACGTGGTGGTTGCTCGCGAGGCGTCCCAGGCGCCTGCGTCATCTGCGTCATCCGTGGCGCAGCCACCTAGTGCTAGGCGGCGGCACCGGCCCACCGACACCATCGACACGACATCGACCGACGGTACTGGTGCCTCGGGATCACAGTCAGGTATAACTACACTTTTGTATTGTTAATTTTATATTGAAATTTGACAATGTTGTTTATTTAACATTAATACCTTATTTCTTTGCAGCGAAGAAGAACACCCGGGGACCGTGTAGTCAGCTGAAGACGGCGAAGGTCACCCGGGTGACCAACAGTCGTATTAGCATCGGATACGACGAGCGCCATCGGGCTGCACCGGCGGCGGAGTTGCATAGCTCCTTGGCCCACGACATTGGCCACGTCGTGCGGACCCATTGCCCGATGCAATGGAAGTCTTGGAGGGTCATGCCTGACGAGATCAAGGTGGAGGTTCGCGGCCAGTTGTCGGTATGTACCTTACATTTTCATTATTTTTCTTTACAATTGTGTATATTTCTATTAGTTAACGTATCTAATTAATTGATTGCAGACGAACTATAACTTGGAGGATCTCGACGAAGAGTCGTTGACGTACGTCAACAGACTCTTCGCTGAGAGGTACAAGCAGTGGAAAAGCGACTTGCACCACCATTTTCAGGCCTATGATGATCCGCAAGTCGCTCTTCAGGAGGGTTGCCCGAAGGAGCTTGAGGGGCGGTAGGATAGTTGGGAGTGGCTCTGCGCTCATTTTCAAGCGCCCGAATTTGTGGTATTTTTTTAATTATATTTGTTTAATTATTACTTATTACTTATTAATGTTTATTTTATTTTTTTATTTCATTATTATTTAATTTTTATATTTTAACTAATACGTTTCATTTTTTGTATAACAGAATAAAGCCCAAGTGAATAAGGGTAATAGGAAGAAGAAGACCCTTCTCCACCATTCCGGCTCCAGGCCCTTTTTGTATAGGATGGATGCACGGCGACTGGTAATAATCACAAAATTTATATTTCATTTTTAATGTCATTTTTATTAATTTATTTTTTTCATACTAATATTTTTCTTCTCTTGTTCAATTTAGGAGGGGTCCAAGTTCCCAGAGATCGACGTCTTTGGTGGCGTTTATGTTCGACCCGGGAATGAGTTGGCCGAGTCCCTTCATGTAAGTATTATTTAATTTTAATTCTTATATTACGCATTCAATTTATATGCATGTTTTAATTTATATTTTATGTTATGTTCAACAGACGACGATGGTGGAGAGAAGCCAGTTGGTTCTTCAGGAGTCCGCCTCCCAGCTTCCTCCCGAGACTCCGATCGAGTCTGTGGCTCCTCCACAGGATGCTGGATTTCAGATCTTGGCGGAGACGTTGGATCAGACTCTCGGGAGGAGGCCGGGGACATATTGTCGAGGGATGGGGAATGCCCGGCGGAGGAAACCTAGACCTCGTTCATCGGCGCAGTCAAACAGTCAGGTGACTGCTTTGACAGCACAGGTGGCCGAGCTTCAGGGTCAGATGTCGGTGATTCTCCAGTCCCTCGCACAGGGAGGCTTTCCAATCCCGCAGTTTCGTGCGTCGACCTCCCAGCCCGTCCACCCCGAGCATGCCCACCAGACCACTGCCCCGGTGGACGCCCAGACCACTGCCCCGATGGATGCCCAGACCTCCGAGGCGCCCACTGGCGACGACCTGGTTGATTTTGCATCATTATTTGATTAGTGTATTTATTTTCATTATAAACATTTATTTTATTTGTAAAACATTTATTTTATTTTATAACAAAATTTTGTTCTAATTTATTTTTATTGCAATTTCATTGTTTAATCAATAAAAAAAAAACCAATTTTATTTTTAAAAAAAAAAACCAAAATTTAAAATTTAAAAAAATTTTGTAATATTATTTTTGCGCGACGGAACACATTTCGTCGCGCAAACCCATATGTAACAAAAAAAATTAAAAATCAACTTTGTAATTACGTTTTATTCTTGCGCGACGAAATAATACGTCTAGCTAATATGTTTTGCGCGACGATCTATTTCGTGGTGCAAACTTGTTTTTCGTCGCGCAAATATACGCGAGACGAAATCTTTTTCATCGCGCGAATAGTTCTGCGACGAACATATATGTCTCACCAACCAGTTTTGCGCGACGAAATATTTTTCGTCGCGCTATTCGTTTCGTCGCGCAAATATACAGGCGCCGAATACTTTATCGTCACGCAAATATTTCTGTGACGAACAGTTGTTTCGTCTCCACACCGTTGGTGCAACGGTGGTTTACCCGTCGCACAGATATGCGCGACGAATGGTTGTACCTCGTCGCGCAAAGGCTTTCTTCACGATCTTTGCGCGACGGATTGTGAGCGACGGATTTTTTGTCGCGCTGAAGTTAGTGCGACTAGATGATACTTTGCGCGACGTTTTGTTGTTCGTCGCGCAAAGAGTAAAATGTAGTTGTGTACTTTGGTTGGATTACCATTTCATTGCAACACAATTTCAAAAATCTTTGGAATTTCCAAGAGTACTCTGCAAACAAGGAAGAGCTTGGACACATGTGTGGTCTTTGAAGGAAACATGGATCTAATGCTTAGGAAATGAACTTTAGCCACAACCTATACAACAAAAACATTCTAAATGGCATATTCATTTTTATTTATTTATAAATACTAGTTGAGCTAAACCTTTTTCATTTTAAACCAAGTATCTTAGCCTAGTCTCTTTGAATACAAATTATATTTTTTTTTTTTAAAAAAAAGTGAATAGATCTTTTATCCTTGATGACCTTTTCTTGATTTCTCAAGAATGAACACCTTTGTTAGAAAGGCCTTTTGTTTCTCTTGATTTTGACTCCTTCACCTTAAGGATCTAGGATTGGAGTTCTCTACCTCACCACACCAAATGCTCCTAGAAATGAAGATAAGGCAATCAAGAAGTAAGAATGCTAGTCTACTTCTTGATTGGACCAATTTTTGGTTTATGGAAGATGAGATGCAAAGATGATCACTCATCAACCAAAGTAGGAAAACCAAAAACCCTAAGCTAGGTTTTCTCCAACACTTAGCTTATATAGGAAAACACAAAAGGAAATTGGGTGGCTCCATTTGGTCGATGGGTCATGTCATCTTATGTCACTTATCTCTTGGGCCCAATAGCCTTTTGGGCTATTTTGTCCATTTCCTTTTAAATCATATTTAAAATCTCAATCCAATATTTCTATATGTCAATATTAATTTCATAATTAATCTTTTGATTATAATTTAACTATTAAATTATAATTATAGTCTTACTAAATTGACCTGGTCGAACTATTTGACTTTGGTCAATTTCTCCGGTCAACATGTTGACTTTTGACCATTGACTTTGATATTTGATTATGAACCATTGACTTGTGTCTCCTCATTTCATTTCTCCTCATTTGTACCTCTAATCACATTCTTTCGGTGTGCAGATCCGTAGGTTCCTTTTATCAACTTAGTGGGTTGACTCAACTCCTCAGAGATGATATACGAATTAAATTCCATAATTTAATTCTTCCTATTAATAAAGGTTAATTGAAACCTTTTAGGACATCCACAAACCATGGTTGTCGCTTAGCAACAAGTGATGGTTATCCAAGCTAAATGAGACGTTGTGAAATAACCTATTCAAATTAGAATGATCGTGCAATTGAATCCTTCTCTTATGTCAATACTCCTTATTCACATTATTAGATCATGGAATCCGATTGTCAATATCCTAATGTGAATCATTCCTTTTATATGATTATCTTGGTAAGATTTGAAGACTTCTTCTTTCAAGTCTTATCCACTACTCTGCGCAAAGATTTGACCAATCATATCTTGGAGTATTCTATCTCCTTTACTGAGAGTAGAGATTCCTTGTTGTACATTCATTTGCTTCCATGACTCTATTGAGAATCCTAATGAGCACCTTTAAGCTATGCCTAATTCAGCATGACCATATAGTGCCCTCAAAGATTAACAACATAGCCACAAAACATCTATAATGCCTCAGGTCTAAGGATTAGTTTGCACCATTGCAATTTAATGAGTTCCAGCTTGACATGTGAGTAAAGACTTCCATGCTGTAACACATGTGTTAGGTCGCGTTCAGTATACTTGTTCTTCTACAAGCCCTACACACATATCGATGTGTCTCCATACTTAATGACTTGAGACCTTGTCATTCCCTACATATAGAGACGATACTGTGTGTACTGGTCTTTGCGAAATATTGACGCCCAATCAATATTCCTATGACCATAAACATATTCAGGATATAGGGATGATGAGAAGTCTTCATGTATGCAATCTCATTCAATAGCTCTCATATCCACTTGTGTATTCCTTGGACTATAGTTGTTTTACATATTGAAAGATAATATAGGATGATTTAATGTATAAAACAACCTTTCTTGCCCATTGATAACATAATATGTCTTTTATCAAAGATGTCTTTTACTCTAACTATTACATTATTAGTTGGCTTTAAGGACATATTTCTAACAGTCTTAGCCAAAGACCCTCTCACACTTGATCAAGTCTAGAAGCTTGCAACAAATGAACTGAAAGCAGTGTGTTAAAGCTCAAAATATTGTGTACCTTCGTATGTAGATGACAAAAGTTTATACACTACAACACAACTTTACACTAAAATATAAAGTTTCAACCCTAGTTGACAAAATGAAAGTAAAGGCTAAAAACAGTTGTAATGCACAGGTTGGCTCTCTTTTGCTCTCGTTCTAGCTCTGTATCGCCCTCTGGCTTCAACCCTAGTTGACAAAAAAAAAAAAAAAAAAAAAAAAAAAAAAAAAAAAAAAAAAAAAAAAAAAAAAGAGGAAAAGCTATAAGGAAGAAAATGGGGTATGTGAGCTGACTCTCTTTGCTCTACCTTTGAATTGCGCTCTCACTGGCTCTCTCTCTCTCTCTCTCTCTCTCTCTCTCTCTCTCTCTCCCTCTCAAACTTTTGTCCATTGCCTAGCATATTAGCGAACAGTCTCAGTCTCTTTGTTACAGGTAAAAACTCTATTGCTCTTTCTGTCTCATTCTAACGGATGTATGTGATGATTTAGATAAATTTCTAATAAATCAATTACTATATACCTAATTTGATTTAAAGGTAAATTGGGTATTGAATTGCAAGTCGTAATTATTTTTTTTTAATAAATATATCTTTTGGATTTATATAGAAATTTAGGTAAGTGTCCAAAGTTTTTTCTAGTTGTATTTTTTTTTTTGGGCAAGGTGTCATCAATTGTGAATATGATTTATTGTTTTATGTTTACAATTTTTTACGGATTTTAGGATTAATTGTGATTATGGTGATGCTTATATTGATAATCGTGGGATTCACGATGATTGTAATCATAAGGGTAGTATTGACTATGATAGGAGTTTGGTGGTAATTGTAGCAGTCATAGCAGAAAGTATGGTGACAAAAGTAGGACCAGTGGTGATATCGTTTGAGTAGAGGTCCCATTAATGGTGACAATACCTAGATAAGAGTTCTCATAACCTAGTTCTTAATAAGGGACCAATGGTGATATCGTTTTAGTCGTTAGGGTTTGAATTTGGCAGTTTGTTATTGTTTCGTTAATAATCTCTATTGTTAAGGGACATGTTGTTTATTTGACCTATTCCTTAGCCACTTACCATGTTATTAGAGTTGTTAAACGTGGGTTGCACTTCTTCTTTGATTTAGTTATCTTGTAAAGCTATTTAAATGCCAACTTAGTTGTTTATTGAATAAGATCAATCTCCAATTTTTGCATATTTTACACACAAAAAAAAATAATAATAATTAGTTCTTAACATTTCGTATTAGAGCTCCATCACAGGGCCTGATTGAAACTTTAGAAGCAGTGGTCTTCTAAGAGTGTAGCAGCAAGAATATGTTGATTGAAAGCAATTTTGTGCAACCAACAATTCCAAAGTTTGATGGACACTACCATCACTGGAGTATGCTCATGGAAATTTTTTTGCATTAAAATGAATATTGGAGCTTAGTGGAAGTTGGGATTCCTATAGCAGCAGAAGGAGTTGATCTCACTGAGGGACAAAGGAAGGCAATTGAAGATAAAAAACCGAAAAACTTGAAAACCAAGAACTATCTCTTCAAGCAATTCATTGATCCATCCTAGAGACCATTTTGAACAAAGACACAATAAATGACATTTGTGACTCTTTGAAGCAAAAGTACCAGGAGACGGCATGAGGAAAGTATGCACAACTACAAGCTCTTCGAAAGGAATTTGAAGTTCTTCATATTACTGTTGGGGAATTTGTAAATGAGTACTTTGCTCGAACCCTCACTATGGCCAACAAGACGAGGATTCATGGTGAGAAAATGGGGGATGTTACTGTCATTGAAAAGATTTTAAGATCTATGACTCCCAAATTCAATTACGTTGTGTGTTCTATTGAGGAATCCAATGATCTAGACACCATATCTATTGATAAGTTGCAAAGCAGCCTTCTGATGCATGAACGTAGCATGAATGGTCATGTTGGGGAAGAACAAGCATTGAAGGTTATTATGAAGATCAATCAAGAGGAAGAGGTCGAGGTCATGGCGGATTTAGAGGAAGAGGAAAAGGTAGGCAAAGCTTTTACAAGTCTACCATTGAGTGCTACCACTACCATGAACTTGGACATTTTCAATATGAATGTCCAAAGCAATAAAAGACTAAAGCTAACTATGTAGAAGCTAATGAAGAGATGTTGTTGATGGTTTATGTGGTTGATAAGAATGCTAGCAAAGAAGAGTTATGGTTTCTGGACTCAGGTTGTAGTAATCATATGTGTGGCAAGAAGAAGTTTTTCTCTGATATTGATGAAAGCTTCAGAGTGTCTGTGAAATTGGGAAACAATTCAAGTATAGCTGTGATGGGGAAAGGAAACATATAGATACAAGTGAATGAGATTATCTAGGTAATCATTGATGTATTTTATGTACCAGATCTGAAGAGTAATATGTTAAGCATTGGTCAGCTACAAGAGAAGGGGCTTGCAATTCAAATACAAGTGGAAAATGTAAGATTTATGATCTTGAGAGAGGATTGATTATGGAGACTGCAATGTCTTCAAATAGAATGTTCATCTTGCTTGCTCTATGCTAGCCAAGAGAACAAACTTGCTTCAACTCTCTCACAGAAGAGCTAGCTTGACTTCGGCATTACAGATATGGACATTTAAGCTTCAGTGGCTTGAAAATCCGTCAGCATAAGAAAATGGTGAGTGGTTTGCCACAATTTAAAGCTCATACGAAGGTGTGTGAAGACTGCTTGGTGGGGAAGAATTGACAGGACCCGATCCAAATTCCGCTTTGGAATTCGAGTCGGACCTTGTGCATGTCTGACACTTGGCTAATGTCGGGCACAATTGACCTATTTGCCCTTCGAACTATATTTGACCTTGACTTCTACCGAAAATTCGGCAGAGTCCCTTGTAATTTGCTCAATCCTAAAATTTTCACCTGTCAAAACGAGCATGTATAACTATACAACCAACTGCCAATACTTCAATATACATGCCAATAGTTCCATTCTCAATCTAGGGCAATATATCAGAGCAATTCTAATAGTTTACAGATGAGTTAATCTTTGTACAAAACAACACTTTTTGTAACAAGAAAGCACGGAAGACAAAGCGGCCCGGTGGTGGATTTTCTGTGCACGCTACAGCCTGGGGGCGCAAAACATTCGAAAAATGTGAGTGGACAAAAATAATGGTTCCGAAAATAGCATTAGAATATACTAACCCCCACTGTAAAAATAGTTAAGTAAAACTGAATATCTAAACTACCTTTGAAGCACATGAAAATCAAGGCATTCACATATTTATGTAAATCATACTCAAGATCCATAAAACTCTCATAAAAGCACTGTAATCAATTTAAAACTACCACCTTGGTGTACCCCTGTAATTCTGTCAATTCCTGATATCCGTCAATTCCCCTGGTAGGTCTCGGTGACACAAAATCAACCCGAGCCGCAAACTGGCAGGATTCAGGGGACCGTAGTCAGCCTGATCCACAAACTGGTAGGATTCAGGGGATCGTAGTCAGCCTGATCCGCAATCCTGGCTCTCACGGTCCGGGCGTCCTTGAAACTTGTGAGGCAAATGTCAAGTGCACTAACAAACTGATAGCAAACTGGATGTCTGTGGATATCGTCATATCCGAAGGCAACATGTACTGAAAACAAACTGTTTCTGTAACTGGGTACCCACGGTGGTTTCGGAAAATATAAAATTTCTGAGAAAATATAAAATTTCTGGAAGATCTGATAAATAACTGAGTTTTTATTAAATCAAGAACTCTGCTGCTATAAGAAAATATAAGGTTTCTGAAAAATCTGATAAATAACTGAATTTTTGTTTAAGTCTGGAACTATGCTGCCATTTAATATGATATAAATTTCAATCTCTGCTTTTCATAATTCTTTAGCAATTTAACTAGGCAACATATAAATAAAGATATTTAAATTCACAAAACATGCTAGAAACAATCATAATCAATAAACTTTCTTGAAGATTAAATAATGGATTTTATTTGCATAAAATCATTTATAAAAGAAAAGTCCACTCACTTCTGGTCCGAGCTAACTGGACCTCTTGAAGGTCCCTCCTGCGTGTTTGTCTGGCCCCGGGTGCCTGATTAAACCATGAAGATTTAATTAATAAAACTGCTCAATAGAAGTATTAAATTAAAACCCTGACCCCCAGCTTCTAAAAGTGCGTGCACTAACTTTAAAGTAATTCCTATGCCCACTTTAGCATTTCAGACGTTTAGAACTGTCTTAAAAGACCTGAGGCTTCACTAAGCGATAAGCTGCCATACTGGTCACTACGGAACCTCAGGGGGTCCACGACCTCCAATTGCCAATCTGGGATTCCCTATAGGTTCCTCACATAGAAATACCCATATCCTGCTAGTCTGGTCTGAATTGGACGGTCGGATTGACCACAATCGTGTAATCGCATAATTTCTAAACCCTAGCCCCAGGGTTCGCGATTCCGAAGTATCCGGGACTCCGATTCACAATCTGTTGAATCCTACACGATTCTGAAATTGAGTGCGATCCAACGGTTCAACAATATTGAACCCGGAAATCGCACAATATGGAAAATCCGTTCGAGGCTCAAATGGCATCCAAATTGAGATCCGTGAATTCCTACGCGCTCGTCACCACCTGAGGATCGCAACAATACACAGTATCACGGCCCTACCCTCGCCCACGCGCCGCCACACCCGCCGGCAGCGATGGGTGTCCAAAGCGATAACACCTTGCCGAAAAAACTCAAAACCAGGGCTCCAAACTCCTATCCTAGGTATAACACCATATTTGGAACCACTTTTGTTCTTGGACCTACCCCAAAAACTGACCGGAAGTGGCCGATCACGGTGGCCGAAAATCTGTCGAAATTTCAAACTAAAAAATCCAATAGCTACACCGAGAATCGATCAATTCCTACCCAACAGGCAGCTAGAGCAGCTCGAGAGGTTCAAAATCCATACCTGGGTCTACGGAAATGGTGGCCGGAGGAGGGAGATCGGTGGCTGCGAAATTCGGTAGACGTCGGCCGCTTCTTCTCCAAATTCTGTCGAATCCTCGGCGGCTGGCGGCGGGAGCTGGCTGGGGTTGGAAGAGGACGTCGTCCTGGTCATTTTGGTACCGTCCCCGTCCACAGCAGTGGCCGGTGGCCGGAGATACGAAGGAGAGAAGGTGACGGACGCGGGAGAGAGAGAGAGAGAGAGGTCGCGCGCGAGGAGAGAGAAAGAGTGAGCTGGTTTTATAAAATCCAACTTGAAATATTTACGATTGTGCCACTGAGACTCTTTTGACCATAACTCTCTCGTTACAACTCCGATTCGGACCCACTACGTGTCTATGAACCCATTTCACCGTGCTCTACGCAAGGGTGTCTGTAGAATGGTCAAATTCCTTTCCGGTCAAAAAGTCAATTTTTTCTTAATAAAATGTTCCAAGGGCAAAATTATCTTTTCTCAAAATAAATTATTCCTTGATTATGAATTTTGGGTTTGGGTTATTACAATCTACCCCCTTATAAAAATTTCGTCCTCGAAATTTACCCGGCTGTCACTCGAGAGGGGAAGGGACTGCTTCCACATCTACTACTCGGGTTACCATGTAGCCTCTGAACTGGTTGCTCCCCGTTAGTGAAATTGGCCTCCAATTCTACTAGTTAATCTTCTAACACATAGACGGATCGGACATATATCTTCGGAGCATGGGAATATGGAAAACATCAAGTCACTGTGATAGATCTGCAGGCAAAGTAAGCCTGTAAGTTCCTTGGCCCACATGCTCTATAATCTCATTGGGTCCGATATAGCGAGGACTTAACTTCCCCCGCTTTCCCAAATCTCGCTATGCCTTTCTAAGGTGACAATTTTATAATTATCCAGTTACTGCCCTCAACTTGGAGATTTTTCTTCTATTATCTGCATAACTCTTTTGTCAATCCTGGGCCACTTGAGTCTTTTACTGATTAATCCAATATGTTTCTTTGTTCTCTACCAAACCTTCCGACATCATTAACCCCTGCTCACCCATTACATCCTCATATAAGGGTGTTCTATACTATTTCCCATACAAGGCATCAGTTGGAGACATTTCGATACTCGTATGACAATTGTCATTTGAGGCATACTCTAAAAGTGGTGACTTCCCATCCCAGTCACCCCGAAACTGCCGTATACAAGCTCTCAACAAACCTTCTAAAGTCTGAATCATTCTCTTAGACTGACCATCTGTCTAGGGGTGAACTGTAGTACTAAACTGCGATTATATTCCAAAAGCTTCATTTAACTTTGTCCAAAAACGGAATGTAAACCGTGGGCCTCGATCTGAAACAATGGATACTGGTACTCCTTGAAGTCTCATGATCTCATCTGTGAAAATCTTAGCCGGTTTGTTCAAACTATACTTGGCTCTCACCGGCAGAAAATGAGCAGACTTGTTGAATCAATCCCTAGTTTCCTACACTCCTTCCTACTTACTCTGTGCTCGGGGAAGTTGAACACAAAATTCATCGTAAGTTACTCCCACTTCCCTTCAGAAATCCGAAGTGGTTGCAATAACCCTGATGGTTCCTGTCGCTCAGCTATCACTTGCTGATAAATTAAGCACCTTCTGACATACTCTGCTATTTCTTTCATCATAAGAGGCCACTAGTAGAATCCCCATTTTAAAATTTCGTTATTAGAATCATATAACCAACCTTCACTCGTAGTGTGCAATTCCAAGGATCCTGAAATTGAGCTGCGGGTATTCGTTCTACTAGCCCTGATTTTACCTGAAAAGTGGCTAACAGTGCCTTTTGATTATCCGTATCTAGCCCAACTTTGAGCTTCCTATCATCACTGGTAATTATCTCCCTCGGAGATAAGCTACTGCTCCTGAGGATTTCATGCTGAGTGTATCTGTAACCATCTTCTTTGCCTCAAATTTAATTTTCTGTGTGAATAATTATTGTAAACCTTTGTGATCTGTAAAGATCTGGCATATTTTCTCATAAAGATACTGCCTCCAAATTTCTAAAGCAAAAACTACTGCGGCCCGTTCCAAATCATAAATAGGCTAATTTGGCTCATACTTCTTTAGTTGCCTAGACGCATAAGCGCTCACTCTACCATGCTGCATTAACACACAACCAAGTCCTTGTTGGGATGCATCACTGTAGATAACAAAATTCCCACTATCATCTGGAAGTGTCAAAATCGGAGCGGTGGTTAACCTGGTTTTGAGTTCGTTAAAGCTCTTCTCACACTCATCTTACCATTCAAACTTAACTCATTTTCTTGTCAAACGAGTGAGAGGCGCCCTATAGTAGAAAAACCTTCCACGAAGCGACGATAATACCTGGCTAACCCAAGAAAACTCCGTACCTCAGTAACACTGGTTGGTTGTGGCCAATTTATCACTACCTCGATATTTTGGGGATCAACATAGACACCCTCTGCAGAGATTACATGCCCCAAGAAACTAACTCTGTCTAGCCAGAAGTGACACTTACTGAATTTGGCAAACAATTTTCTCCTCCTCAAAGTCTTCAGCACAATTTTCAAGTGCTTCATGTGCGCCTTCTGACTCTTAGAATACACCAGAATATCGTCTATGAATACAATCACAAAGCGATCCAAGTAACGTCGGAACACTCTATTCATGAGATCCATAAAAGCAGCTGGCACATTTGTCAATCCAAATGGCATCACTAAGAACTCATAGTGCCCATACCTTGTTCGGAAAGCTGTCTTATGCACATCCTCTTCTTTAATCCGTAACTGATGATACCCAGATCTCAAATCAATCTTAGAAAATACCTTAGCACCCTTCAGTTGATCAAATAAATCATCAATACGAGGCAACGGATACCTATTCCGCACCGTGACTTTGTTCAGCTGTCTGTAGTCAATGCATAATCTCATGGTACCATCCTTCTTCTTAACAAACAGCACTGGAGCACCCCAAGGGGAAAAACTAGGTCAGATGAAGCCCTTATCTACTAACTCCTGCAACTGAACCTTTAATTCCTTTAATTCTGCTGGTGCCATCTTGTAGGGTGCTTGAGATATGGGGTTCGTTCCTGGAACGAGCTCAATGGTGAACTCGATCTCCCGGTGAGGAGGTAACCCAGGAAGATCCTCAGGAAATACATCCGGAAATTCCCGTACCACAAGAATATCTTCTAATTTTAGCTCCTGATTTCTGGTATCAATTACATGGGCTAAATATCCTGAGCACCCTTTTCTGAGCAATCGTTTTGCCGTCATTGCTGAAATGAGGCAAGATGGAAGCACTCTACGCTCACCATAAAATGTCACTTCAGGTCGTCCAGGACTACAGAATACAACCTCTTTCCTGAAACAATCCACTGAGGCATGATGTTTGGCTAACCAATCCATGCCCAAAATGACATCCAAGCCCACCATTTCCAACGGAATCAAATCTGCTTCCATCCCTTCAATCCATTCCTCATTTACTGCTGGATACCACCATCATCAAAATTAGTGGCCCCCAATCCTTTTTGCTTGATCCGCATAACTCACGGAGGGATCTCTGGGCTGCCCAGACCTGGCTAAAACCTGAACCAACAACTCCAAAGTCTACTGGAAGTTAGGATCTCCCTGCATAATAGGCACAGCAGATACGGCTCCTGACGAGCTTCTAACAAAAGACTACTCTACCGGTTCAGATACCGGTGCAGTTCCTGCCCGATCTGGGGATCCCATCCCCTTACGTCGGGACGACTGTCTAGTCCCCCTACGGACACCACCACCCTTAGGGCCCATCTGTAGTGTCACGAGAAACGGATTTTGGAAAAAAAAAAACGAGAATGCACAAAGTGCAAAGTCTACAGGAAGTGAAACCTTGCTCTGATACCAAATTGACAGGACCCGATCCAAATTCCGCTTTGGAATTCGAGTCGGACCTTGTGGGTGTCCGGCACTTGGTTAATGCCGGGCACAATTGACCTATTTGCCCTTCGAACTATATTTTGACCTTGACTTCTACCGAAAATTCGGCAGTCTCCCCTATAATTTGCTCAATCCCAAAATTTTCACCTGTCAAAACGAGCATGTATAACTATACAACCAACTGCCAATACTTCAATATACATGCCAATAGTTCCATTCTCAATGTAGGGCAATATATCAGAGCAATTCTAATAGTTTACAGATGAGTTAATCTTTGTACAAAACAACACTTTTTGTAACAAGAAAGCACGGAAGACAAAGCGGCCCGGTGGTGGATTTTCTGTGCACGCTACAGCCTGGGGGCGCAAAACATTCGAAAAATGTGAGTGGACAAAAATAATGGTTCCGAAAATAGCATTAGAATATACTAACCCCCACTGTAAAAATAGTTAAGTAAAACTGAATATCTAAACTACCTTTGAAGCACATGAAAATCAAGGCATTCACATATTTATGTAAATCATACTCAAGATCCATAAAACTCTCATAAAAGCACTGTAATCAATTTAAAACTACCACCTTGGTGTACCCCTGTAATTCTGTCAATTCCTGATATCCGTCAATTCCCCTGGTAGGTCTCGGTGACACAAAATCAACCCGAGCCGCAAACTGGCAGGATTCAGGGGACCGTAGTCAGCCTGATCCACAAACTGGTAGGATTCAGGGGATCGTAGTCAGCCTGATCCGCAATCCTGGCTCTCACGGTCCGGGCGTCCTTGAAACTTGTGAGGCAAATGTCAAGTGCACTAACAAACTGATAGCAAACTGGATGTCTGTGGATATCGTCATATCCGAAGGCAACATGTACTGAAAACAAACTGTTTCTGTAACTGGGTACCCACGGTGGTTTCGGAAAATATAAAATTTCTGAGAAAATATAAAATTTCTGGAAGATCTGATAAATAACTGAGTTTTTATTAAATCAAGAACTCTGCTGCTATAAGAAAATATAAGGTTTCTGATAAATCTGATAAATAACTAAATTTTTGTTAAGTCTGGAACTATGCTGCCATTTTATCTGATATAAATCTCAATCTCTGCTTTTCATAACTCTTTAGCAATTTAACTAGGCAACATATAAATAAAGATATTTAAATTCACAAAACATGCTAGAAACAATCATAATCAATAAACTTTCTTCAAGATTAAATAATGAATTTTATTTGCATAAAATCATTTATAAAAGAAAAGTCCACTCACTTCTGGTCTGAGCTAACTGGACCTCTTGAAGGTCCCTCCTGCGGGTCTGTCTGGCCCCAGGTGCCTGATTAAACCATGAAGATGTAATTAATAAAACTGCTCAATAGAAGTATTAAATTAAAACCCTGACCCCCAGCTTCTAAAAGTGCGTGCACTAACTTTAAATTCATTCCTATGCCCACTTTAGCATTTCAGACGTTTAGAACTGTCTTAAAAGACCTGAGGCTTCACTAAGCGATAAACTACCATACTGGTCACTACGAAACCTCAAGGGGTCAACGACTTCCAATTGCCAATATGGGATTCCCTATAGGTTCCTCACATAGAAATACCCATATCCTGCTAGTCTGGTCTGAATTGGATGGTCGGATTGACCACAATCGTGTAATCGCATAATTTCTAAACCCTAGCCCCAGGGTTCGCGATTCCAGAGTACCCGGGACTCCGATTCACAATCCGTTAAATCATACACGATTCTGAAATTATGTAGAATAACATATCTGAAATTGAGTGCGATCCAACGGTTCAACAGTATTGAACCCGAAAATCGCACAATATGGAAAATTCGTTCGAGGCTCAAATGGCATCCAAATTGAGATCCGCGAATTCCTACGCGCTCGTCACCACCTGAGGATCGCAACAATACACAGTATCATGGCACTACCGTCGCCCACGCGCCGTCACACACTGTGGCAGCGATGGATGTCCAAAGCGATAACACCTTGCTGGAAAAACTCAAAACCAGGGCTCCAAACTCCTATCCTAGGTATAACACCATATTTGGAACCACTTTTGTTCTTGGATCTACCCCAAAAACTGACCGGAAGTGGCCGATCACAGTGGCTGAAAATCTGTTGAAACTTCAAACTCAAAAATCCAATAGCTACACTGAGAATCGATCAATTCCTACCCAACAGGCAGCTAGAACAGCTCGAGAGGTTCAAAATCCATACCTGGGTCGACGGAAATGGTGGCCGGAGGAGGGAGATCGGCGGCTGCGAAATTCGGTAGACGTCGGCCGCTTCTTCTTCAAATTCCGGCGCATCCGCGGTGGCTGGCCGCGGGAGCTGGCTGGGGCTGGAAGATGACGTCATCCCGGTCATTTTGGTACCGGCCCAGTCCACAACCGTCGCCGGTGGCTGGAGATACGAAGAAGAGAAGGTGACGGACGCGGGAGAGAGAGAGAGGTCGCGCGCAAGGAGAGAGAAAGAGTGAGCTGGTTTTATAAAATCCAACTTTGAAATATTTACAATTGTGCCACTGAGACTCTTTTGACCATAACTCTCTCGTTACAACTCCGATTCGGACCCACTACGTGTCTATGAATCTATTTCACCGTGCTCTACGCAACGGTGTCTGTAGAATGGTCAAATTCCTTTCCAGTCAAAAAGTCAACTTTTCCTTAATAAAATATTCCAAGGGCAAAATTGTCTTTTCTCAAAATAAATTATTCCTTAATTATGAATTTTGGGTTTGGGTTATTTCAAGAAACATAGAGATCTATTCCCAAATGAGAGCACATGGAGGGCTTCTCAGGATCTTCAACTAGTGCATGCTGACATATATGGAACAATCAAACCCATTTCAAACAATAAGAAAAAGTACTTGATTTGTTTCATTGATGATTTTAGCTGCAAAACTGAGGTTTATTTCTTGGTAGAGAAGTCAGAAGCTTTTATCACCTTCAAAAATTATAAGAGTCGTGTTGAGAAAGAAACTGGTTCACATATAAGAGGTCTTCCCACTGATCATGGAGGTGAATTTACATCACAATGGTTCACCAACTTTTATAATGTAAATGGTATTCGTAGACAATTGACAACTGCATGCACTAAACAACAAAACGGTGTTCTAAAAAGGAAGCCTGGAGCATATCCAAACCTTCAGTTGCTTACTTCAAAGTGTTTGGAAGTGTATCTTATGTCCATGTTCCAGATAACAAAAGGACAAAGCTTGATAATTAGAGCTTGAAATGCGTTTTACTTAGAGTCAGTGAGGAATCAAAGGAATATAGATGGTATGATCCAGTTTCTTAGAAGAAAATAGTGAGTAGAGATGTGGTATTTGAAGAAGATAATAGTTGGAACTGAGATGAGAGTCACAAAGAAGCAATTATGGCTTATCTGGATTGGAGTGCAAGTGACGAAGAAGCAGGCACAACTGATTTAGACGACAATGAAAGAGAAACCAAAACTGATCTCAATAGTAGTATAGAAGAAGAAACTGATAATGATGCTTTAGATGAGTTAAAAGAAGAGAATTCAACTAGTTCTAATGAAAGAAGTATCAGGAGGCCACCAACTTGGATGAGGGATTATAAAAGTGGAGAATGTTTCTCCTAGGAAGAAGGCATGGCCTATCTGGCTATGTTTGCAGATAGTGATCCTATTTCATGGGCAGATGTTGTGAGAAGTGCAAAGTGGAGAAAAGTGATGGATTCAGAGATAGAAGCTATTAAAAACAAATGATACATGTGAGTTGATAGAATTACGGCTGAAGGAAAAAAGATTGGGGTAAAATGGGTTTACAAAACAAAGCTCAATGAGAATGGAGAAGTGGATAAATACAAGGCCTAACTGGTAGCAGAGGGATACACTCAACAATATGGAGTGGATTATACATAAGTGTTTGCACCTGTAGTTCGGTTAGATACAATTCGACTAGTGATTGTACTTGCAGCTCAGAAGGGATGGACAATTTGTCAATTAGACATAAAGTCAGCTTTCTTGCATGGTGAATTGAGTGAAAAGGTGTTTGTTGAACAACTTCTTTGTTATGAACAAATGGATAATGAGCAAAAGATGTACAAACTGAAGAAGGCTTTATCTAGACTTAAACAAGCCCCTCGAGCTTGGTATAGTCGCATAGAGTCTTATTTTTTGAAACAAGGCTTCAAGAAGTGTCTATGTGTTAGTAGAGTATGCTCTTAAAGTCAATTAATTATGTGATAATTAATGTTAAGGACATCTTTTGTAATAACTTACTAAGTTATTCATGGGTAAGACCAGTTGTTTTCAACCATAATATTTGGTTTATTATCATAACAGTAAAACAACTATAGTCTTAATAATATATAAGTGGACATGAGAACTACATAATGACATTGCATACAATTGGGCCATTGATATTCTGCCAAGACCAGTACACGTAGTATCTTCTCTTTATCTAGAGAATGATGAGGTCTCAAGTCATTGAGTGTAGCGACACCAAGATATGTGAGAAGGTGCTTGCAGAAGAACAAGAACACTAAACGCGATCAAATATATGAGTTCTAGAATGGTGCAAACTAAAACTCACATGGTTCAATGGTGCAAACTAATCCTTAGACCTGAGACAGCATAGATGTCTTGTGGCTATGTTGTTTGTCTTTGAGGGCACTATACAGTTGTGTTGTAGAAGACGTGACTTAAGGGTGTTTATCAAGACTTTGAATAAACTCATGCAGGCGAATGAATGTACACCAAAGGAAGAAAAGAAGGCATTTTCCTACAAATGTGATCATTCTTGGCTATGAGATATGAGATATAGGTGAAATGAGTTGGAATGTGAAAAGAAACAAAATCAAGATTGGGCACATACGAGGTGGTGGCATCAATGGGTTTTTTTTTTTTTTTGCTTGTGTGCGTCTATGTGTGAAATTTTTACATGGTTATGTTGGTCGTAAAATTCTAGACATGAATATGATTTTTCCATGATTTTAGGATTTTTGTGTGAATGTTGAGGTGTCAAAAATATATGAAATATTCTATGTGTTCTTGAGAAGTTCATCTTTTGTTTTTTTTTTTTTTTTCCAAGAGATCATACATATTTGATTATCTAGGTGTTACTTGATGTGAATAATAGGTGTTGGTCAAAAACAAAGAATGACAAATTCCACCAAACTTTGTACCTTTGTCCTCTTTGTGTATTTCACTTTTGAAATAGACCAATAAGATTGAGGATGCTGTTTTGGTACAAAAGATGGTACCACTCTTGTGGTTCCAATTTCTCACCAACTTCTCACCAACCAACACACACAATACAGCCCACACACACACACACACACTCCATCCATGTCGTCACACCCTAAGGAGGACCCACTTCGGGTCTTCTTGTGATTTCTGAAAATTAGGGGCTGTTTTTGTACTTGCTGAAAACTTTAATTAATTGTGATTTTGTCCCATAATTGCTTTTATGTTTGAATTAAGTGTTTTCAACGAATTCAAGCCCATATTATCCAATAAGAAGTTTTAGAATTTCATTATAAGTTAATTATCTAAGGAGATTAAATAATTAAAAGGTCATTATGGACTTATGAACCCCAAATGCATGACACACTATGAGATTGGTTGTTATTCATTAGATGAATGAAATGGATTGATTTATTGATTTGTATTAAAATAAGGGCTTGTATGCCTTTTCTCTCTTAATCTAAAATTATAATTTCCGCCTCTCTAAGAATGTAACTCCCTTAAAGTCCATTGGGCTTTAAGTTTTATATTCTCAAAGAGTTTTGTAAATAAGAAGATAGAGGCCCGTTGAAGAAAAAGAGAAGGAATAATGAAGTCCAATGACTTGGATTATTCATGGGTCCAACGCCCAAGAAACCATGAATGGCTTAAGTAGTTAAGAGACGTAATAAAATCAATTGCCTTCCAAAGACCTTAGATCTGACATCTTGGCTAGATGTTAGATCGAAATCAAGTCCATAATCATCCATAAGCCTATAGACAACTATTTAACCAAACTTAAGGAAAGCAAGACTTTTCGTTAGTAGTATTGCATATTCCCAATTTCAAATAAAAGAATTTTATGAAATTGATTTAGTTTTCAAAACAAAAAGTGGAAGTATCATACAACTACTAATATGAATTGGAGTAATAATTGTCCTATTCCTAGTAGTTTAATTTGATTAAATGTATGTATGATGAGACCTTAAAACCCTCAATTATCGCTAAATTAAGTGGATAAAAGATCGACTTTTTGAAAGGCTAGCCATGGCCTTCCACCATGGTGGATTCTAATTAAGCATGACCCTTGTGAAGGCTTGCCTCACATATAGAGGCCGAAAGTGAAGTACTTGTGTTTAAGAGGAATTTCTATTTATATATTAGATGTTGCAAGGGTAGGAACAAACAAGGCCAACATTCTGTTATGATGAGGTTTGTGTTTGGATCTCTAAACTAAGCAAGCATGGTGGGCTAATACTTAACTAGTACAATGGTGATGGTGCCTCACGATAATATTCGGGGGTACACATTTGCTAGAGACCAAATTATATGAGAACTCACATCAAGATGTGAATCAATATAAGGATTCTCTCTCAATTATTTTTGATATCCCTAGATCCTATTATGGTGCAGTGATCCAAGTAATAGGGAGCCTCTCATCCCACTAAAAGTTTTCAAGATAGAATACTCTCGAGTTCCACTTTTGAGGGATTGCAACATTAGTCAAAACAGTGGGAGGCGCCATTTGATTTAAAGACCCAAATCAGTGGCCTTAAAATCAACCTAGTTTAGAATTGTTAGGTTAAATTTATTTTGATATATCTGCAAACATGCATTCCAACACTTGAAAAATAAAGCCTCAGAGGCCTAAGTTCCCCAGCTTAGTACCTCAACATACTAAAGCTAGCCCACTTCTCACACTCTTTTACGTAAATGTTACTTTTTGAGAAGAACATTCAAGCAAGGTGCTTCCTCCCGGTTGAGGAGCATTACATGGACACTACTAGTGCCATAATTCTTCATTTAAACAAATTATGAAGAAGAGAAGCCGTCATTGATGCCTCTCAATTGTTTGTAATCTTTTCAAGACCTAAATGGTCAAAAAGGCATCAGTACATCGTAGACTAAGAATATTTGGGACCATTGAAAAGTTGGAGAGTTTATGCACTCCACTATATGAGAAACTTGTGCAAGATTTTTCCTTGTGTCACTCACCAAGGTGAATCACACTCTTTCCAATTGTTGAGCATGTGAGTCACAATTAAACCAAAGTCTGAAGAGAGATATTGGGAGTAGGACCATGACTATTAAAGTGAAAGGAGAAATTAAGAAGAAGAAGGTAAAGAACTCCGAAGGAACATACTTTCACTACGAAAGGATGGACAATGGAAGGGACATTTCTAATAGTTAGAACTTCTACTGGGACATTGGGATCCGTACACAAGTTTCTAAATGTTACAAAGGGACTATTAAGAAGTAGAAGACTCCTTAAGGAAGAGTAGTGCTTCATGTTTGGAACACAATGATGATCTCTACAAAGAGTAGTTGGAAGTTACTTCCTTAAACATTCTATATTAGAGATATAGGAATTAAAATACATTGTTCTTTATATTCCCAGAAGAACTTAATTTCATCTTTAAGATGCAAATGTTGTTTTGTTTGACAAAACTACATTGTTCTTTATCAACAAATGATTGGATTAATAAAATCCGATTAATGGCCTCTTTTCATTTAAGAAATGAATGATAGAATGGTTGTTTAGAAATATTGTGCCTCAAAGACCCAAAAAGTCTAAGAGAGGGTTTATCTTACTAACAGGTTAACAACTCAAGTGGCTTCTCTCATTTTATAGCATTCATCGATGATCGTACTCTTGATTGGATTATGTGTATCTTATAAAACACAAGTCTGAATCCTTTGAAATAGTTTTAAAGTATTCAAGAATGTATAAAAGAGAACCATATTGTCAATAGTATTAAAACCCTATATTTGATCAAGGAAAGGAATACTAAAAGACAAACATTCCCTGGTTGTACTAAAGGAACGACATCATATCATAATGGAATTCTCTTAGCGAGAAATCGAACCTTAATGGTTTTTGGTTCTATTCCATAATAATTGATATCCTATTAGGATAAGCACAATTAATGGCAACATACTTGCCAAACCAAGAACCTTCCAAAGAACTTCATGAGATATAGTTGTAATGAAAGCCGAATCTAAATAATGTTAAGATTTGGGGTTGTCAAAGATATCAAAGGGGTTGATATGTATAAACTTGAGCTAAACTTATTGAGCATAGATTTGTCAAGTGTCTAAAGGAAACCTTGGGACATTACTTGTTTCAACTGACAAGAAATAGTTATTTATCGAAACACACGCTATATTACTTAGAAGATGACTAGCTAAAGATAGGAAACCACAAATCAACACACAAGTGACAACTTAGTTCTGAGAAAAGCTCCACATAGTTCGAATTGGATTTGAGAACCATCCTAGAATAATGGGAGATCGTTCTAACTACCATGCGGAAGTGTATGACATCTGCTCATATTAAATGTCATTAAACTATAAAATTCGAATTGGATTCTATGCATGCCGAACAACTTTGGATTGCAGTTGACCCATCATAAGGTATCGTACCTATTGGCTACAAATAGTCTTGAAGAGGAAGATGGGCTTGAAGGGCAAGATAGAAAACTGTGAGCCTAAGGTAGCATCATGAGGATTACAATTGATGCAGCATGGAAGCACGGGTGTACGGATCGACAAACGTCTAAACCCAAAAAGATAAACTGAAATCCATCAGCGACTGGAATCCACCAGAAAATAGAGAAAATCTCTAAATTTGATTAATAATATGATAAAAAAAATCTGATTAATACAATCTCATGAGTTGGCTTAAAGAGAAAACAAAGAAATCTTAAAACCACAGTAAACTGTAGGTTCTAAAATATTCCTAAAACTTAACTAATAAGAAAATAATTTAAATCATAATTAAATCATATAAGGAAAATAATATCCTGATTGATAACTTATTCTAGAACTATGAATATAATATAGATCTTCTCAAGAAATCAAGCAACTCGAAAATCCCAACGATACACCTTCCTTTTTTTCCTAGCGCCATAATCGATGCGTAAGCATGATTTTCCATATTTGAAGCCAAATTTTTTGATTTTGAGTTTTTCCCTTTTTCCAAATTTCCTTCATAGGAACAAACCATTGATTTAGCCTACATCAGATCCCTTCACTTGTAAATAACTCGACCTCAAGTTCTCCTTGAATTGAACTTGGGTAGACATAGAATTTGATGTGTGAATAAACTCTTCAATTCTTGGAGTTCAAACTTGCTCGTACTTGGATGGAATAATCATACAATTAATTTCATAAAAAATATTAGTAGTTGATAATCAAACTCCTTCAATAAATGCATTTCTTGCTCAAATTCGGATTTATTCAGACCTTCAATTTTTTCCTCCATTGTGTGGGTTACTGGATCATCAATTAATTCAACCTCCTTACAATTTCTACTACTTTGACCTCTTCCTCCATCTTTTCTTGGCTCGTCATAATTTTGGGTTGATCAATATTGTAACCATTCATTGACAAATATATGTCATATTCAAAAGGAAAGAATTTTTTTACAAGAAGTCTCTTCATCCTACGCCAAGAAGCGATAGGATTTTTACCTTGCTGCTTCATAGATTTTCACATATGATCCTTCTAAGAAGCGACATCGCCTCTTAAACAGTACACAACAATTTTCACCATCTTCTCTTCTAAAATCATTATTGTATCAAATATTTCTTCTATATTTGCAACCCATTCAACAATGGAGTCACTTCCCATAAAGCATGGAACATTTGCAACATAGGATTGATGAGGTTGGCTTCGGGCAAATCCACCAGCTCGTTCCCCTTCAATATTTGATATTTCCCCACAACCATCGTCGATGAGGTATGCATACCTCCCATTGTCGTTCATCATTGAGAAGGCAAATCCTTGCTCTAAATGATGACTTGCTCTGATACCACTTGATGCATTATGGAAGCACAGGTTTACGGATCAACAAACGTCTAAACCCGAAAAGATAAACTAAAATCCATCGGCGATTGGAATCCACCAGAAAAGAGAGAAAATCTCTAAATTTGATTAATAATATGATTAAAAATTGATTAATACAATGTCATGAGTTGGCTTAAAAAGAAGGATAAACTATATAAAACCCCCCCACCTATAGGGTCATTTTCAAGTTCATACCCAATTTTAGGGACATTTACGAGTACATACTCAACGTCACGGAAACCCTACAAATTGCCTTATCCGTTAGCCAAATCGTTAGTGAATCTATTAAATGCTAACATGGCGAATGTGGGCTCCATTTTTTAATGACATGGATTCCTAGTAGACAAAATAAATAATTGATGTGGCATTTGTAGGACCTATTTTTTAATTGACATGGGCTCCACATAAGAAATAAAATTAATAAAATAAATGAAAAACAATAAAATAAAAGTATATATATATATATATATAAACGGAAAAAAAAAAAAACCTCACCTTCTCTGATTTTCTCTGCTTTCCAGCCTGACCTCCAACCTACCCTCCCCATAGTTCCACCCCACCTCCATTAAATATGACTCTTTCCAACCCAAATCAAGTCGCCATCTCCATCTCTCTCTGTTTCTCTCTCCCCCGTGGTTCGACCTCCATGGGCATCTTGTATGGTCACTCAAGGGGTCTCATTTTGTTCAATCATAAAATGTTGATCTTCGAGTCTGCGACTCAAGCTTGTGAACTTTGTTCTTTGATTCAAATTTACAGATCTGCAACTATGCTTGTTCTTTGATTGATTTTTTTTTTCTTGTTTGATTATTAAGGATCTGGTTGCACGGCCCCAAACTGCTTATTCAAACACGACCTTGTGCCACCTAGATCTAAGCAACAAGTTGAGTCGCGTCCGTACATTGATGAGGTCGAGGAGGGTTTGGATCGGGATGGCTTCGCTGGGTAGGGGAGGAGAGAAGATATATATATATATATTTATATATTTATCAATCAGAGTTGGTTTTGCTTGCTCCAATGACAGATTACTCACTGCCTAAGGATTCATATTTTCTTGGATCTGACAACTCAACTTATTAAGTTACTAATCCCTCACTCTCTCTCTGGTTCGATTTCATTCTTTGATGCTTCTCAGAAAATCAGAATTGATCTTGGCACTGTAAGTGGTCGGTGGTTGGTCTTAATTACATCAAAATGAACTGCAACTAGTTGCTAATGGGTTAAATTGGTTTTATTTTATGTTTGAATATTGCAGGTGTTGTGGATGAAGAGAATGTGGAGCCACAAGGTCACTCAGAGCCACTTGACCTTTTTAGCTATGGACTCTGCTCAAACACCTTTGGAGATCTAGAGTGTTTTAATTGGGCCATAATGGCGGTTGGATGGGTGACTGCTGGGTTTATGGTTGGGGTTGGGGGCAGGGGAAGGATTAATGTTTGAGGAGAGATGACAAAGAATGGGTGGTGGGTTGAGATGGGTGGTGGTTTAGGTGGCTAGAATGACTGGCTTCGCTTGGTAGGGAGAGGAGATTTTTTTTTTTCAATTTTCTTTTGAGTTTTAAATTTATGATTTTAATATTTTAAAATTAATTTTAAAAGTAGTAGATAATTTTTTTATTATTATTTGTTTGTCCAGTTAGAGGTCCATGTCATTAAAAAATGAAATCCACATTCGCCACGTCAGCATTTAATAGATTCACTAATGGAGGGGGCAATTTGTTGGGTTTCCGTGACGTTGAGTATGTACTCCTAAATGTCCTTAAAATTAGGTATGAACTTGAAAATGACCCTATGAGTTGGGGGGTTTTATGTAGTTTGTCCTAAAAAGAAAACAAAGAAACCCTAAAAACGTAAGAAACCCTAGGTTCTAAAATATTCCTAAAACCTAAGTAATAAGAAAATAATTTAAATCATAACTAAATCATATCAGCAAAATAATATCCTAATTGATAACTTATTCTTGAAATATAAATATAATATAGATCTTCTCAAGAAATTAAGCAACCCGAAAATCTCAATGATTGCTTTCCTTCTTTTCCTAGTGCCATAATTGATGCGCAAGCATGATTTTCCATATTTGAAGCCCCATTTTCTGATTTTGAATTTTTTTTTCCCCTTTTCCAATCCTTCGTAGGAACAAACCCACGATTTATCCTACATCAACAATAATGTGAAAGGATTGACTGTGAAGAAACTTTCTCACTTGTAACTATTCAAATATTGCTTGCAATAGCTAAATACTTGAATTGTGAATTTTAAACAAAAGGAAACACAAAACGGCTTTTATGAAATTACCCAAGGTTCATAACACAAAGTGTATAAGCTATAGTAGTCCATCAATGAACTCAAGCAAGCTAGTGGGAGCTAGAAACATTCATTTTGATAAGAAAGTCAAAAGGGTTTGAATTTTTTCAAAGATGTGAATGAATCTCTTCTATTACAAGAAGATTAGTGGGAGTTGAGTCATGTTCCTAATATTGTATGTAGATAACAAACCAATCTTGGAAACGACATTGTTAAATAAAGGGAAAAAAATATCAAAGTAGAAAATAGCTCATAAGGAGTCCAAAACACACTAAGAGACTTAACCACATGATCAGGGAATCATGAGTAGGGATAAAGGCAAAAACCTTAAGTTGCTTCTACAGGTAACATATCAGATCCACTGCCTAAGCCTACAACGTCTAGAATATTAGTCATATTAGATACACATCTGATTGGCTTTAGTGCAAGTGGGAGATGGTTAGTAGTATGTCCTTAAACCAACTAATTATGTGATAATTAATGTTAAGGACATCTTTTGTAATGACTTATTAAGTTAGTCGTGGGCAAGACCAGTTGTTTTCAATAGGCGTGGCAATGAGTCGTGTCTTGTCGGGTTCGTGTCATGTCGGGATAATAAACGTGTCAAGAATGCTCAATCCAAACCCAACCCATTTAATAAATGTGTCGTGTCGGGTTCGGGTTGTCTTAAACAGGTTATTAAACATGTTATCTGGATAATAACCTTTTTACTCATTCCTAGTTTCCAATAGATTCGTACACTTGCGGGGTATTTATAGTTGGATTATTAGCACATTAATTTGTGATGTTAAAATCAAAATGAAAAAATAAAAAAGAAAAAAAAGAAAAATATGTATTTCACATTAAAAAAAAAAAAAAAAAGGAAATATGGGACTACATTAATTTTTTTTTAAATTTATAAAACAACAACAACATCATGGAACTCTTCATGATTCCATAATAAGAGCGTTTAGTTTGGCCATCTGGACCTCTTCTCTTTGGTTTTCACGCACAGCATCTTAGGGCTCATCACTTGAGCTCCCAAAGATCACATCCTTAACTTGAGCATAACTTGTGTCATGATCTCGTTGCTTGCATTTATCCTGTCGATCCAGAGCCTTTAGCTGCTTTTGCATGTCTTCAGAGTAAAAATCTACCATCTTGTATAGCTTTTGATTATCTTCATGCAATATATGAAGCTAATGTCGATTCGCTGTCGATTCGCCTCCGTCGTTTTTGCCATATCCCTCTTTAAACTCCTTAAAACATGCTGACAATCTTCAACCAAACTCTTCTTTGCCACTAATTGAGCTCATGAGATTTCGCAATGAGGCAATGCCTCATACTTGTGGCAAATGTTGCACTTTGCACGCTCAGTGCCATGGCGTCACTTACCACCCTATTAGCATCCCTCATCCCCAACACGGGCACATCTTTGGGAGTCAACAAACTCTTTGCAACTCCAATGGTAACATCGTTGTCAATGAGTAATAAGTCGTTTACGGCCACTGGTCCTTGTGAGGAAGCAAAGTAGGGTATCCACACTGATGTAGCCCCTTGCTCCCATGTCTGTATTGGCGAAGGTAGGTCTAGATCAAGAGAAAATGGGAATGGAGAGTTTGAGGAGATAGGTTTAGATCGAGAGAAATGGGAAGGAAGAAAATTGGCGGAGTTAGGTTTTTTGTTTTCTAAGTTTGGGGAGTTGTGATTTTTTTTTTTTGTCCCCTTGTTCCCTTTTATAAACGTCAATTATGACACCCATTTTTTATTTTTCGTTCGTTCCTCGAGCTCCACACTCGTATTTCCGCTCCCTGTTTTTCACCTCGAGCTCCACACCTCCGTGATAATGTCTTAATAATAATAATAATAATTGTCTTAATAATAATAATAATAATTTTTAATTTAATTACTATATATATAAAAGTTAATTAAGAAAGACAGAGAGGAGAGAAGAGAGAAGGAAAAAAAAAAGGAAAAAAAAAGGGAGAGAGGAGAGAAGGAAAAGAAAGGAAAAAAAAGGAAAAAAATAAGAAAGAGAGAGGTAAGGGGTCTCTTTCCTTAAAGCTCAACAACTTACCACTACTCCACAAGGGATCCTTGTATTGTAAGTGTATAATTGTAATATTTATTATAGTCTAACAAAATTTAAACGAGATAGTGGGTATTTAAACAGATTGGCAGGTTGACCCGAAGACCCACCTGTTTATTAAACGGGTCATAATAGGTTAACCTGAAAATTACCCAATTACTAATGATGCGGGTTTGGGTTGTGCTTTTCCCGTGCAGGTTTCGAGTCATGTAACGGGTCGTATTAGAAATTGCCACCCCTAGTTTTCAACCATATTATTTGGTTTATTATCATAATAGTAAAACAACTATAATCCTAGGAATATATAAGTGGACATGAGAACTTTGTAATGGGACTGCATACATTGAGACTTATCATGATCCCTAATCCTAAATATGTTCTTGGTCATAGGTATATCAATTGTGCATTGATATTCCACCAAGACCAGTACACTCAGTATCTTCTCGTTATTTAGTGAATGACGAGGTCTTAAGTCATTAAGTGTGACGACATCAAGATGTGTGTAGGTGCTTGCAGGAGAACAAATACACTAAACACGATCAAATACATGAGTTCTAGAATAGAAATCTTTACTCTCATGTCAAACTAGAACTCATAGATTGCAATGGTGCAAACTAATCCTTAGACCTGAGACATTGATTGGATTTTTAGTACCTGCGCAATAGGGTAAAAATCACTGAAAATACTTGCAAGAATACAAGGTAATTATAGTATAAGTGCTCATGCAAGGTCGTTGTCCCCAAAGATTGTTTGACTAATTTGTAATTAAACTAACTCTTAATTAATAACTAAAATAGATTTTATCAAAGATTTGAAATTTATGAAATTGAAAAGATTAAATTAACAGTAAAAGAAATATGAAAGTTAGGAAATAATAACAGCAAAGAAGAAAAACGTTTTCTTTTTTAAAACTAACAACTTAGAGAAAACTAGGGTTTAGCCAACACCGTCACAATCCTATGCAATTCTATCAATTACTTATGAATTTCCACATATATGCTTTGAAGGTTAGGTTTTCCTAATGCATATTTTCCTTGTGATGTTCAAGCAAAAACATATATCTAACATGCAATCCGTCTGTGATGTTCAGATCAAATATAAACATGCAAGACTCATTAAGCTTTGTGAAAACCCTTTGAAAAATCATGCAACCCTTAAGAGCGTGATGTTCCCCTTAAGTGAACTTACAATTAATAATCACAAGAAGCCCTCCTCAATTTCAGGGTGATGTTCCAATAGAAATTGCATCAAATTACTTGTCTACATATCCTAATGGTGATCAGTCATTAAAATAGATAGATAGTTTTAAACGCAGTGATTAATAATTCAAAGCAAACATGCATCCATTCATAAGCAAATCAATAAAATTACATATTCATGCTAAGGCTTATGGCCTCGCCCTAGCAAAAGGAATTAGTTATGCATATTCATAATTAAAATCAAAGAAAATATCATTCGAATGAATATGAATAAAAACACCTGAAAGTCGCAACAATCCAAAACCCTAGCAATTGCTCTCCACTTTCAAGAGCCAAAAGAGAAGTCCCAAAATTGCTGTGAGAAGGAGCTTAAATACCTCCTAAAACCTAGCTGCCCAATCCCCACAAGGAAACTAAGTAAAATAAAATAATACTAGGAAATAAAGTCCAAATTGGATTAAGAGAATCTGCCCAAAATCTGCCCAGCCACATTTTTGCCTCAAATACCCTCCAAATCTATCCCAAGATAGCTTGTTTTAAAGATAAAAATATTCTGAACACTTCTCCAGAAGGTCACGAACCTATCCGATGTCATCTTGGGCTCTAAAAACGCAATAAAAGCCCAAAATGTCACTATTCCAGCACCACACACTGCTCCTTTATTTTATTGCTAGAAAATAACCGCTTGGTAGAAAAATCTGAAATTTCGATACAATCAAGCTAAGTGGCTCACAAACGTCCTCCAACTGGAATTACTCCAAAATTTATCCATTTGATTACGTTTTTATCCAGAGAGTGTCAAAAGTCCTATATTGGAAATATAATTCAAAGACTCAAACAAATCAACTACAAGTGCAAACACTTTTGTATAATCCATTTCATGTTGTTAAGTGTTCCCTTTCCTACCAGATGGGCTGTGTATTTATCCACTTCTCCATTTTCATTGAGCTTTGTCTTGTAAACCCATTTTACCCCAATCTTTTCTCCTCTAGTCTGTAATTCTGTCAACTCCATGTATCTCTTTTCCTTTAGGAATGAAGCCCGGCAGAGGATACCGAATTGCTCAAATTTTCAAAGATAGTCCACAACGACTGGTATATCCTTGGCATGATATTTGATTATAGTCCTTAACAATGCCGTCATGGACACAACCATCTTCTTGGTGGAGATGTGGGTTCCGAAGTAGAAGGACTGAAGATGGATAGTGGGGATGATGCTATTGATATGGGTGTCAGAGGAGAAGAAGTGCACCAAAACCCTTTTCCTTTGCAAGAAGATAAGCCTATCGAAGAGCTGAGGTTTAATACCAATGTCATCCAACAAAAAAATCATCAACTTTTCGAATTGGGTTTATCTTTCACCAAGTTACTCAATCATCTTTTTGCTGAAAAAGAAATGTGAATTCTTATGATCGGTCTCGATGCTGTTGGTAAAACTACCATCTTGTACAAGCTTAAGCTCAAGGAGATCACGACCACCATTCCAACAATTAGATTGAATGTTGAAATTGTGGATTATAAGAACATTAGCTTTTAAGTTAGGGATATTGTGTGCCATGACAAGATCGATTCAACCTTTATGGAGACAATACTTCCAAAATACACGCTGATTTTCATGGTTAATAGCAATAATTGTGACCGTGTTGTTGAGGCAAGGGATGAGCTTCAAATGATATTGAATGTGCATGGTCGTAGCAAACACATAGATATTCATTTTCATTTTCTTCAAGATTTTACAGAAGATGGACTTGTGAAGATGGTTCATTGTCATACTTAGGAGCAAGTTGCAGATATAATGACTAAACCTTTAAAGCTTGATGTGTTCTTGAAGATGCATAATCTCGTGGGTGTCTGTTATTGGTGGATTTAGCTTTATGCACATGCACTCTAAATGTAAAGAAGGAAATACTATATAACGAACCAAAGAAATAACATAATTTTGGAGATGTGAAGCCCGAAGGCTACACAGAGCTCCTATACAAACTTACTTGAGACAAACTTCAATAAGATTGATACTTCAAATACTCTACTACAACACCCACTCTTGATACACTTGATATACACGACATAGAGTGGATACAACGCCTATTTATAAGCCATAATATTAATTCAACATTAAACCTAATCATAACCATTATACCCACTAAAGCTCACGTTAACTTCAACTCATACACTAAGAAATAATAGCTAAACTCTTTAGATTCTAACTTTTTATTTCCTAAACCTCTGACCTTTGAAATTACCCCAACATCTGTTTGGATCTAGGTGTAAACTGATTGCTAATGGCATTCAATTTAAGGAATGATGTTAAAGTTGTTAGTGTTTTAGTTGTTAGGTTTGAATTTGGCAGTTTGTTACTGCTTTGTTAATAATCCCTACTATTAAGGGACATATTATTTATTTGACTTATTCATTTAGCCACTTACCACGTTATTAGGGTTGTTAAATGTAGACTGCACTTCTTCTTTGATTCAGTTATCTTGTAAGGCTATTTAAAAGCCAACTTAGTTGTTTAATTGAATAAGATCATCTCCCAATTCTTACATATTTTACAAAATACTTAGTTCGTAACAGGTTTTGCATTGGATGTACTATGAGTTTTGTTTGTGTCTTTAACGTGTTGTTGTTGTGCTTGGTTTGATGTTGTTGGTTGTAATTGGATATGTTATTCATATAACATTCATGCTTTTAACCACAATCTTGTGTGATTTCATATTCCGAAAAATTAATTAATGTGAGGGCAATTTATGAAGTTGTTTTGGTGTGAAGACTTCCACTGTGTGTAATAAACTCTAAGGAGCAGATTATGTAATAGGTTGAAGTTTCAATTTATTATGTAATTGGTGTGATATAATATTTGAATCAAAAAAGTTGAGTTTGTATTTACATTGTGGGTTCGGAATGGGTTGTATTGTATTAAGGAAAAAAGAAAAAAAAATCTAGTACATTCGTTGAAGGTTCCGAGCTTTACGTCTTGGATCCGTTTGTTTGTAATAACTTAAAGGTTATTTGTTGTTGAAAATTCAGAATGTGACAATTTGGTATCAGAACATATGGTCTGCTTTAACGAAGTGACGGAGCTTATGGTCAACTCTGAAGGGTAGTTAACTGAGCTTATGGTGAGCTCATATAGTTGTTGCACAGTAAAGGAACACTCTGAGAGTCTTTTGTTGACTATGAGGAAGATGCTTGGTTTTTTTGGATTGAGCTTTTGATTTGCTCAGTTGAGTCGAGAGTTTGCTCATAAAGAGATCTAGGTTGCAGAAATAGATTCTCTAGACGTGATGGGTTGGTGAAAGCCTTGATTTAGAGGAATGAGTCCCTTGATTGTTGTTGTTTTTTTTGTCTTTTATAAGGAAGTGGACCCAATCAGAGATAGAGACCAAGGTAGAAATAGTGGTATAGTTTTAGCATATGGTTGAGGTATACCTAGAGATGATACCATATTTCGAAATCAAAGTATTGAAAGTGATATGGGTTTACCTCTAAGGAGGGCAGTTAAGTTGGTTATTGATTTAGCTATTGAATCGAGATAACTTGAGGTTTTGATTGATGGTTATGGAATGGAAGTGTCATTTCATACTCTTAACCACTACTTGAATGTTATGGTTGGATGTTATTGGTGCGTTAAAAGGTAATGCATCTATCATAGTTGGTTCATTGCACTAGTGTGTGTGTGCGTGTGTGTGTGTAGATCTTACAGTATTTTGAAGACGAGTTTAGTTGCTATTTTGCTGATGACCATTCCCTCAATTGGATGTGGATTGGTGGTGGTGATGCATCTCATCAAGATTTGGGATGTATGTTGACGTGGCATGAGAAGCTTGAGGCTTATGCTTCAGGAAGATTGAAGGTTCATGTGTGAAAAGATTCTACTCATGATTGGAGCTAGTTGCAGTTTTCTTTGTTTGAAACTTGGAGGCATCATAGAATTGTTTAGGAGTTTGAACTCTTTTGGAAATCTTGAGAGTTTGAAGTATGTGTTCTCTCAAAAGGAGATTAATACGAAATGGAAGAAAGAGTTGAAATACCTCAATAAGGAATGAGATGTTACACTTGTGTATCATCCAGTGAAGGCAATAGCAGTTTCTTAAGTCAGTGAACTCAGAAAATGGTTGAGTTCAACCTTGTACTGATCCAGGTTGAAGGAGAAAGGCGAAGAGACAAAGTGGCTAAGTTCATAAATATTTGGAGGTTTGAGTGTCCTTTAGAATGAATAGTTGGAAATGAATGTTGGTTTGTGATACTAAGGATATTAATTGATAAGATTGATTTTGTTGTAGTTATGCATGCATGTTCTGCAAGCTGTATGCGGTGTACAATGATTTGAAGAGATAGCTTTGGATTTACTTGTTGGTGCTGATACACGTGGCATGCTGCTTATGATAACTTTTCTTGATTGAAATGAAAGTTAAATTGATTGGAAAGAGATGAAGAACAAGACAAAAGTCACGTTGAAATTTGTAGATGTTTACAAAAGGGACTTTGAAAAATGTGACGTTTATAGCTCAAGAAGGTGTGGAACTTAAGAAAGATTTGCGAATTAAAAGGTTCGTAACTAGGAAATGGATGATTGGATTTGTTGTGCCTACTTATGATGTCATTGGCAAGGCACAGTTCATCAATTGGAGAAGTGTAATAGTTGAGTATACAAGTCTCATACTCAAGCTATTCTTTCTACCATTTTCAAAAAAACGAAACACACAAATGGCTTCTTCTTATAGACTTGATTTAGATTTGAACCTAGCTATTTCTCAGCAAGGAAGTGAGCAAGTACAAGTGGACACAGCGATGTGGCATCCCAATTTTGTTTCTTTAAGAGGTCCAGTCACAGTCATGGATTAGATGATGCAGGATAATGATGTAGCTGCCGGACTGGCAAGAGATTTGCTAACTCCAAGGGATCTAAGGACATTGGAAAGAAGGATGAGTCTATTGCGGGTGACAACACTATGGCTCTAAGCGTCCAATGTGTTGTATTTGTTGCAAACTTGGGGCAATGACTATTGGCAAAGAACCAAGAAGTTCGGGAATTGACACTTCAATTGGCGAATCTGAGGGTTGTGCTTCGAGAGTATCACAGGTTGATCAAGGATCGGAATGAATTGAAGAATGAGCATGATTAGGCTACTCTGGAAGTTCATAAACTAAGAGAGGAGTTAAGTATGGATCGTGAAAGGAATGCTCAAGAAGTCCTTAGGTTGGAGGTTGTGCTCGATGAGTGTCACTCTGTAATCAAGCATCTAAAGTATGAGAAGAATGGTGACCGTATTTCGCATGTTGCAATGATTCATAGGCTGCTGAAAGAGAAGGATGAGTTATCAAGGATGGTAGACACGTACTCAAGAGAAATGCGTTAAAAGTTGGACAAGGTAGAAGTTACAAATAAAAAGGTCCGAGAGGAACACAACAAAGTGGATGAAGGTGCCAAAATGACATTTTTAGGACAATTGTTTGGGGAATCACCAAGCCAAAAAATCCGTGGTATAACTATTGTGGAACATGGTAGAGGGGCAAAGTTCAAGACCTATGGAGGTCACTGTTGAAATGCAGAGTTCAAGGCGTAGAGTGCCTAAGGTGGAGGCTAAAAGTTCAAAGCCTTTCGAAATTGATGATAAAGCAGAGGGAATTGAAACTATGTTGAGTCTTAGTTTCTTGGAAAGAGAAAAAAATGTTTAAATTAGGTGTTGTGAGAGTTGTTTTTTTTAGTGGTGTACTTATGAAGGATTGCACTTTTTAAGTTGTTTTTCATTTTCAAATACTGTTGGTTGTACTTATTTGGAAATGAAATGAAATATGTTTTGTGGAATTTTTGTTTTCTTGTTGCCATAAGAATGTTTATTAATAGTTGGTTGGTGATGATTATTAAGACTGGGCAAGGTTTGATTTGGTTCAGTTTTCACCCAAAATCAGAATTGAAATCAGTACTGTTCATTCTATCTGGTCCAATTCTCATAAAAACTCATTGTTAAATCGAACCAACCCAAACAGATTTAGGTTCATTTTGATTTTCCCGATTTGGACTGACTACTAAGCCCAACTCTTTCTTCTTCTTTTTTCAAACTTCAAGCCCAATTGAAATTTTAAAAAGAATTAAAATTAAAATGAGCAGGTGTGTGTGTGTGTGTGTGTGTGAGAGAGAGAGAGAGAGAGAGAGAGAGAGAGAGAAGTCACCTATTCTGATTTTTAGGCCTTTTGTCAGCCAATGTGTGAGTCAAACATCAAATATGGCTTTAGAACAGGCTGTATTGTATTAAGGAAAAAAAAAAAAATCCCTATATATTTGTTGAAGGTTCCAAGTTTCACGTCCCAGATCGGTTTGTTTGTAATAACTCAAAAGTTAATTGTTGTTGAAAATTCGAGGCGTGACACATGATATGTTGGGGATTGAAAAGACTAGTAAAGAGATCCTAAGCCTCTTACTTGAAGCCATTGAAGAAGTGGGGTCCTATAATGTTCTTCAAGTAGTAACCGACACTGTAAGTAATTGTGTCGCACCTGGGAGAGAGATTGGAAAGGTACACAAGCATATTTTTTGGTCTCTATGTGTTGTTCATACCTTAAATCTCATTTTAAAGATCTTGCACAAAAATTTGAGTGGCTTACAAATATTTATAAATCTGGAAAGTGAATTGTCAATTTTTTTATAAACCACACACATGCTTTGGCAATTTTAAAAACGGTGTCAAATTTAGAGTTACTGAAAGTAGCTAAAACAACATCTGTGTCACATTAGAGCAAGTCCAACCATAGCCCCCAGTCCTGGCAAGACATATCCCGAGCCTAAGCAATAGCTTCCAGGGGGCCAAGCTTGCCCTGGCAAGCCATGGGTCCCACTAGACTGGGCCGCTCACAGGCCAAACCAGCCTGACTTCTAGCCTGGGTTTGTTGACATCAACAATGATGTCAGCAACCAAAAATAAATTTAAAAAATCTAAAAAAATACTAAAACTTTCAGAATTTTTTTAAAAATAAATCTTAGTCATATTCTTCACTTCCCACACCAAAATAATATTTATTTAAATGTTTCTTGCATTTCCAATATTTTGTTAATATCTCTTGAATTTCCAATAATTTGTTAATATTTCTTGCATTTCCATTATTTTGTTTATATTTGTTGCATTGCCCATATTTTTTAAGTTTCTTGCATTTTCAATTTTTTTTTTTTATATATAGATTAAGCAAGCACAAATGTTGTATGGTGCTACTCGGTAAGGCAAAAAAAATTTCAACCATGACCAATGTTGGGAGGTGGTGATGAATTGTAAGAGATTTCGAATTATTCTGACAGGTCCGACCGTGGTGTTGAACAAGACGCCACTCCATGATTCGCGGGCATCGGATTCACTTATGGATTCCCCAATGAGTCAAGACTCACTCGTCCAAAAAAAGCTGAGGCCTATTGGGAGAAAGGCGGTGAAGGCGAAGAGAGGGAGTGATTCTAGCAATAATACATCTAAATTTTTTGGAGGAAATTGCCAGGCAAAGCGCCATGAGTAATTTTACTCTAGAATGCCTATGTCTATCCACATTCGGGCCACGACTGACTTGTGAACCACGATGGCAGCCTTGGTTTTCTTCATCAAGCAAAGCCACTGCTATGACAACTTGTTGATCAAGTTCTCTCTGCACCCTTTTGCCTTCAGCTCGTCTATGCATTCTTTCTCTAGTTTCTCGCTCTTGCCTTTCCAAGACACTGCTCATGTTTGATATTGAGAATGGAGTATGAATTCTAAAATATAATAAATGAAAATATAGAGAAGATCTAGTGTGAGAGGTATGAGCTGAGCCTCTGGCTTTATAGAAAAATTTAAGTAGATAGAGATGACACGTGGCACGATTTTAGAGGGTGAAAATCTTGTCTGAAATTTGAAGTTCATATGAAATTTGAAATTTATCTGAAATTTGAAACTAAAAATCTTATCCGAAAATTTTATCCGATTATGAGGTATGAATTTTATAATAAATATTGATACGTACGAACCCAAAAATATTATCCAAATTAATTGTTTAGGTAAAACAATTTGTGAAAAAAAACAAAAAAATGAATAAAATTTGCACTTTGTCATGACAACGGGTGAAAACACTCATTGCTTTTTGCATGGGCAGCCACTATTTATGTGAATAGTAGCTGTCCTAATCCTCCCTTGCCATGACAAAATGTAAGAGCAAGTAAAGGCTGTTACTGTTTATTTGAATAGTATATGTACTAACAGTTTTTTGTGTGCTTTTTCACCCATTGCCATTGAAATTCAAAGGCAATTACTATTTACATGGGATAAATTTATTTTTTTTTGAATTTTTTGGTAATGTTTCAGACATTTTTTCGAATTTTTTATAAAAAATTTCTTTGCTGATGTCACTGCTTATCTTGCCTTGGCCTTGCCCGGGCTGGATATCACCGCTGGAGCTGATTTTGGGAGACCCGGGGGGCCCTTTTGCCTGGGCTGGGCTGTCCGCTGGACCTGCTCTTACTCCTATCCATTTATCAAGCATCCCACCTCTTAGAATCCATTCGTCCAAAAAAAAATCCTCTCCGAACCCAATATCTTCCAAGAGACCCAGAATCAAACGCGGGCTTATCAGCTGTAGCACTCTCCCTCATGTGCTCTCGATTGCTCGTGTGCTGTCGGCGGTCAGGTACTGTTCCGTAGCAGCGACGTCGTCTATCAGGTACTGTTCTGTCCTCTGGAACTGAGTCGTTAAATCTTTCGTTCCAGATCGAATTTCGTATGGGGGTGAGCGAATTAGGCAACTATGTTCCAGAGCAGTGGAGTTTCTCACATTCGCCACAAGTGGGACTTGATCCATAAGTTATGGGAATTGATTACCTGAACTGAATTAGAAGAGGTGCACACAAAAATGGCTGCTACTTCCAGTGGTTCCAATATATATTCGCCCAAGTTTGAGTATAAAGTTGATGGTGTTGGTTGGTCGGATGAGCTTGACTATCTTCCATTGATACGACGGCGTGATTTGTTACTGGCCAGTAAGCAAAAATCAAAGTGTGCTCCTTTTCATTTTTCATTTGTTTTTGTTTTAGGTTTTTGTTCCGTTTAAAACATGTCAATAATATTTTAGGATTACTGATTGAAGCTTTGTCTTTGCGACATGCATGCAGATCCCTCATTGGTGCTGCTCTTAAAGAAGACGATGAGCTCTCTGAGTCACAAGTAATTTGTTTATCTCCTCGTTTTATTTTTATCATAGTTCATATTATTTCAATTTTGAATTATTGGTTTGAAAGTTCTTAAAGCCTTACAAAGGTGAAAGTTTCAAGCCTTGTCTTATTAAAGCTCAGTAGTACGATTTCAAATTCCGTGTTATCTAGTTTCGTAGTGAACATTTAGAGACGAGATATAGTTAGGCAATAACAAACTTCCTTGGCCCTGTTTTTGATATCGGACAGTTCTATAACCATTGGCGTAAACAGTTTGCATGTTATATATTATGTAAATCCTTATTTTAGTGTTCGATTGATGATTGTCTTTAGGCTATGAAGATGTTTTACAAAATGCCTTCGCAAGATATGTCATGGTTGAATAATAGGGTGATAGGTTGATGCATGAATTTTTCTTCTTGTGAAAAACGCCTCTTGTAGTTGAAAATAATGACCCATATGAGGAAACTAGTGAAGAACAATTGCTTGAAGAATGTGTGCAAAGAAGATTGTGAATATCATATTAATTTTCAGAGAATTTATTTATTGTTGTGACATTGAAGATTACAGATATTTGAAGTTTATTTGGGGAATCTGAAATTAAGGCAACTATGAAATTGTATGCCAAAGTTTTTAGGATTTAATATTAGGTCATTGGAAATTATAGGAGTTATCATGGCTATGGCCTAGTTATTTGGCAAAAGTCACAGAATCTTTGCAAGCACCAGGCGAATGCCGAGTTGTTATGCATGAAATATGAGCTACTGGATTTTAGCAAATTATCTTTATTGGCAAAACTTACGAAGTCCTTGCAAATGCTAGATGAATGTGGAGAAAAGTACATTTGTGTTTATATGTAACATATAGGAGGTACTAGATTTTGAAAAATTGTCTTGGTTGGATGGGAGAGTGGTTTAATTTTCCTTATGTTGTTTGATCCACCTATGCTTCATTATTACGAACATGATGAGAATCTAGTTAGAATCTGGTGGAAATGAAATCCAAGAAAGCAACAAAGCCCCTTCTGAGATGAAGACCAACAGGCTTCATCATGCAGCATGGTAACATAACAGTGGGCCTTGCTTTGACAAAGAAAGAGTAAAGGCCAAGAATGTTATAGAATGAGAAATCTTAGAGATTTGACTTGAAAAGAGAATTGATTAGAAATTTGAATGTACCTATAAGTATAGGTGAGACACTGGATATATACCATGAAAATAAGAAACTTTTGAGGATTTTTCTTTAGAAGATAATTGACTACGAATTAGAATGTACCTAAAACTCTAAAAGTACAGGTGAGGCACTATAGATGGTCTACATGATCAAAGTGGACAATATGACATGCTTAGGTAGCCTATAGTTATGTTTGAAGAGAAAATGCAACGACATAATTTTGTGAGGCATTTGCCTTGTCAGCTTTTGTCAGACATTTTAACAATCTGCTGTATGGCACTAGAGGCAGTCAAGTTATATCGATGTGCCTCGATGAAATAGGAAGCAGCATGCTAGCAAAAGAACGATTTGAAATCATTTCATTGCAAGCAGTTTGAGTTGGCAACTTGGCATCTGTTCTTTGTCATATGTGATGTTTGTTCTTCCCTCTGCCTTCTTTTTTTCCTTTTTGGGTTGGTTAATAGAATATGTGTATGTTTTGTAGGATGTTTCCTCTGTTCTTTTTGCTGCCCGAGAAGTGGGAGTTCAATTATTGGAAGAAGAAAAAAATCAGTATTCTATAATTCCAAGGGGAACTACGCCTGGATTATTGTGCAGTAAAACTGTGGTAAATTCCTCACTTGATCAATGTTTACAAAATGAAGTTTGCAGCCAAAATGCGGAAATGCCTGGTGATAGTGACTACAATGGGACAGAAGTAAATACTTTAACTTCCTCAAAGCAGATTGCCTGTACTGAATCTGATACAAATGTTGGTCAACCAGAGAACATTGATGTCAATATTTTAATTCTAGCTGAAAATCCATCGCTATCAGAAGTTCATGCCGAAGAAAAGGCTGCTTCCTCTGGCATCTTGTTGAGTTCTTTTGGAGATTGTATGAGTTGCTTTGCTGGTTCTCCTGCGTCAGCAGTTAAGGTGAAAAGGGAGATGTCTGATCACTGTACTTATGATCCTCTGGACCACATTTCCTTGAAAGAGCGACAGAAGATGCTGCAATCAAGGTGCCATTTTCTCCTTGATGATTTTTATGTCTTGGCACAAATATATATATATATATATATATATTCAAGTTCATCCCTTCTACACAAACACATTGCAGACATCAAAACTTCAGTTAAAAAATTCACTAGCAATTTGATCAATGATCAACAACTCAAAAGTTTGACCTTTTGACTAGTAAAACTTTACTCATCCTTATCTAAGTTGTGAGTCATAGGAAGTGACATGTGCTAACACCTAAGGGGCCACATCAGTATAAATTAAGTCTTTCTTTGAATCAAATCAAATTAAAGTGTATCAAATCAAGGACAAATCTCAAATTTAGAAGGATTCAACTTCAAGGATTCCAAATTAAAAAACCCATTTGTTAAGGTTTGAGTTTGGGGGGAAAAAAAAACCTCATTGGACCAAAGGCCCGAGGAAGGTATTTCAGCAAAAGTTAGAGATAAAAAGAAAAAAGAAAAAGAAAAAAAGAAGGCATAGTCCATTTAGTTGAAAACCCACAAGGTTGGCTCACTAAAAGGTTGGGCAAGAAAACCCCTTGAATTATGTTATGGTGCGATCTTTCATTTTGAGGGGTATGCAGGAAGCTTTGAGATGAAGAAAAAAAATGTGGTTATTTGTTAATTGTGATACATGTGTATGTTGTGAGATCAATCGCCTCAGTCGTGAAAATTAAATCAGTGAAAGAAAATAAAAGTAAAGCACCTAGATGACAAAGAGTAAATAAAGCAAAGCACAGCAAGAATCAACATGGTTGTATATATATCCCAACTTATTTATGTAATTCATATTGCAGGAAAGGGAATAATTTATTAGTTTGTTTTTTTATGGCATTTTGCAGGAAACTCTTGGGGATGGAAAAAGCAGTTTTCAAGGTGATTTATTATCCTTCTAGTGACTGTTAGAATTCTAAGATTGCATTAATTACTGAGAAGCTTGTGGCTATTATGGCTGGAACATTCTTCATCTCCTATGTTGCCCAAGTTTAGGAATAACTGTCTTAATGGGCAATGTCAAAGCTTACCATACTCTTTTGCCTTCAACACTTATGAAATGGTACCTGGATCCTCACTTTTGAAAAGTGAGATCAATTCGGTATTTGGCTATTGCCAATCAATCAAAATGTGTTGCTCTGCTTTCCATTCTTTTAGTTGCCCAATGGGTTTTTTTTCCTTTTATTTTTTTGTTTGAAAAATAAAATTTTATTGAAAATAATATGAACACAGTACAAGACTTGATGAACAAGAGGTCCACCGATAATATACAACTCTCATTTTTTTTTTTTTTTTTAAAAAAAAAATTCTATATTTCGAGGAATACTTGCATTCGGCAGTTTAATACATGAAGGGGTTTATGAAACTAGGATAGGTAAGTTTTTCTCGTATAAAGTGGGATCGGTAAGTCTTTCTCCCATAAACCTCTGACAAAACGCTAAAGGATGCCCATAACCTATGAAGAAAATTTATAGAAAGTGAAAGATCCCTAAAGGCTGGAGACAGAGAGGCCATAAAGATGCCCATAATCTGACTTTTTCCCAAGATCTCTCCTCTTCATCCTCATTATAGTTCTAAAAACTCCTTTTGTTTGTGTCCAACCAAATCTCCCAAGATCTCTCCTCTTCATTCCCGTTATAGTTCTAAAAACTTCTTTCATTCATCCCCACTACCAAGAGACATAATACTTTTCACAAAGAATGTTTTGAGGGTGATTGAGGAATCACCCAACTAACCCTGCAACCTCACAACTGCCACCACAGCCCCTCAAAACATGTGGACAATTTAAGAACATGTGAGTTCCAAATTCTCCCTCTTCTTTTGCACAAAATGTACCACTGAGGAGACAGACAGCATTCGATCTTCTTCTTTGCACCAAATTGCCAGTGTTTGATCTTCCATGAGCAATGATCCGTGCCAAAAACGAACGTTAGGAGGAAAACTAGATTTCCAAATCATTTTATCACACAGAGAATTAAATGTCTGACAAGAGAACCCCTGATGAATGCAGTTCCAGTTCCTCCTTTTTGGACTATGTGCTGAAAAACCTGAATACTCTCCAAAGTTGTAATTATTGTGCAGCAAACTCTTGAATATCGTCTTCTCATAAAGTTCTTCAAAAGTGAAAATTGAGTATAATATACTTGTTTGTATAACATTTTATCTCCTATTGTAGAAGCGTCTTCTGACATTGTATTATACAGGGTATTCCAGGGCCACTGTCAAAGGACCTTATCCAACAACTTGCCGATAAAGGACAGGGAGACACTAGTAGTGTCAGTGGAGAAGCTTTAGTTGCTACCCATTCGCCCTATGACAATCCTGCAAGAAATGATTCAGTTCTTTGTAGAAATTCTATGATTAGATCGCCAAATAAAATCATTGTTGGATCATCATTTACGACTGATCAATATTCAATTAACTCCAATAAGTCAACTGATGGCGGAAAAGAATCTGAAAGTGACAGGAAATGCTCATCTGAGAGAATGCCTCCTAATGCCAATGAATTCAGTTCATGTGGGGGACAGGACTACGTGCCTACATGCACAACTAGAGCACATTGTTCAACGTCGTCAACATCTGTCAAAGTAAAGGATGAGCCTTGGGATGGTGGTGTCTTGCACAATCTGGACACAAATGTTAGGGGTAACTTCTCCCTTAACATACTGCCAGTAAAGAATGAACATAGGGCTTTCAATGAACTTAATGAAGATGTGGTAGATCATATGCCACTGCGAGATCGGATGAATCTGTTGTCATCTGGATATGGCTCTGAATCGAGTATGTATACGAACTATGGCTCAACCAAGTATAGCGCTATTGCCTCAGAATCTGCTAAGCCAATAAGCCTCATTCGTCCACGAAAAAGGAAAAAGACTGCCACGTATGCTGTGATGTTTATGTAGATATTTTTCCACTTAGTTTTCTGCCCACTTTTCTAAGGGACATAAGTGCCAAATTAATTGCAGGGATTCTGTTGAAACAGCGTTGGAGGAGGATGCGCCGGGACTCCTGCAGGTACTCCATGTTTCTCACAGTTGCATTTTCAATTTCATTGGGATCAAGACTCATAACATGCAAACTGGCAGGTATTAATTGAAAAAGGGGTGCTGGTTAATGAAATAAGGCTTTACGGCGAGATGGAGTGTGATGAAGCTCTAGACGAGTCTTTATGTGAAGACAGCTTTGCAAAGCTTGAAGCTGTGATATCAAAGGTTGGCAACAATTCTAATATTATGATATTTTCCACTTGTCTTAGCCTTGTTACAACAATTTCATGTATTGTTCTTGCGGCTTCCTTGTAGCATGACACTTTGAATCATTTCAAAATCATTCTTAAGATCAATATCGAAAATATTTGCTCCCTAGCTGCATCACTGTTGGTGATTTTGCTCAGCAGGGGGTATTTCAAATTCATAAGAGTTCCACATAAGATCGAATATGTACCTCCTATTGGAAAACATTGCTGCTTTTATTTATGGGCATAGCAGATGTGCTATTGCACATTGTGAATCATATATATGGAAACTGCCAGGGATTGTAGTTCTTCGGAAAAAGAATACTAATGAGTGATTAACTGAGGGAATAAATGCTCATTTTATAATTTTGACGTTGGAAAATAGGTCCATTTTAGAATACAAATTAGTTAATAAAGTAATTGATGAGGACATGACCGGAGATAACTGGAATACATGTGGTTGCTAGTCAAAATGATGGGCTATTTTCAAAATCAACTATCTTATTAGAGTCTTTCACAATGAATTTTCTGATTTGGTTACAATAGGGGTTGATCCTGTAGACAAGCCTAAGAACTTGCTTTCCTTGTTTGGTTATCATGAAGGGCTTGTCTTGGTAGAAGGCACCTTCTTTTTGTGTGTGTGTGTGTGTGTGTGTGTGTGTGTGTGTGTGTTTTTTTTAAATGTTGTGTCTTTTAAATGATGACAATGTATAATTGGTTGTATTGAATTAATGAATATGAAGTACATGGGAGATGCTTCACAAGAGAAGACAGCGGGCATGCTTTCCCCTATCTGGTAAAGAGGGTGTAGAGTCGACTTATCATTTTCTCCACTATTAAGAATATGGTGGAACTTGGTTAGGAAGTTTGGGATGGTTTGGATGTGTGAGAGTTTGCAGTGATCAGGAATGAAAGAAAGGCAAAATATAATGGGGATGTGGGGTCTTAGCCATTTTTTGGGTTGTTGGATGGACAGGCATAGGTGAATTTTTGAAGATTTGAGTGGTGTTTGGGTGGATGAGCTTTGAATAACCTCAGCTTTTTGTCTTTTCCATGGGTGCCCATGTTGACAGAGTTCATGGATAGCTCCCTTTCTGCTATTCTTCTAAGATTGAAAAGCTGCAGTATGCTAGATAAGTTTGGAGTGGGGGTTATTTGGGTACTGGAAATTGTTGTATTGTTTGTTTCCCTTTTTCTCATAGACTCCTGGTCCACTGCTATGTAATTTGATTTTGTTGAGTAATAAAAATGATAGTTTCTTCTTAACAAGAAAATACTGAATTCCATGAGTGAAGATTCTGTTTTGAGTAATATATGGCTGGCCAATTCCTGGAAGTTAACCAGTTTGCTCCTGACGAGAAAGCTCTAAAATTCCTGAAGCTGTATTTCAATTGCATTGAACAATTTAATGTGGCACCCCATTTGCATTACTGTCTTTCTAATGTTACCTTCTTCATTTTGGACAGCTTTTATCACAGCGGCAATCGATTTTAAAGCTTGCTCCAATACGATGCACAAAGGGCTCAAGAGCTAGTTATTGCTTGGCTTGTTTAATTTCACTTGTGGAGCAGGTAATTGGTTTTTATGATCAATTGGTGAGCAAAGCATGACACTAAGTTAATCAATTTAGTTACCTTCTGCCTATATCTTCTTACAAGCTATCTTTCTGTTCACAATAAATCCCATTTTATTTTATTATTTTACAGACCCGATATCTGCAGTTTAGAAATTGGCCTGTTGAATGGGGTTGGTGCCGAGACCTTCAATCATTTATATTTGTCTTTGCGAGACATAATAGGTGCATAATTTGTAGAATTTTTTTCTGAAGGTTAGTCCATATTCTCTACTTAGACTGGATATTTTTGACATTTCATTATCACTTGACTGCAGAATTGTGCTGGAACGACCTGAATATGGATATGCAACATATTTCTTTGAGCTAGTGGATTCCTTACCAATTGACTGGCAGATCAAGAGGCTGGTGACTGCAATGAAGCTTACCAGCTGCAGCAGGATTTCCCTAATTGAGAACAAGGCATTATTGGTAATTATTTGAAAACATATATGAGATGATTGCTTGTGTATATGGGTCAATCAATGGCACACTTGTTAAATTGATTCACAACTGTCATATTAATGTCGCCAGTCATTGAGGCTGTCTTACACAGCTTGAAAATTAGTTTGTTTAACCTTATACACTTATTGCAAGCATTTGCTGTTTTGTGGTATAGAACATTTAAATCATGGTATATGTAAACTTAGCCTGTTAGGCATGTGGGTTGTCTAACAATCATTTGGACGAACCTGTTACTCTCTGGTTTATATATATACCAATTTGGTAGAAACCAACTGAAGGATTTTCCTCTTGTGATTGTTCTTTGAACTTTATTGTTTGAGAATCTTTTGACTTCACCCCTTTGTCCTGCGGTGGTACATCTAATAAACGAAGCATTGACTTTACTTTCCATTTGTCCATTTCAAGGTTTTTTTAAAGTTTTGCCACTTCCATTGCATTTTTACTCTCTCTCTCTCTCTCTCTCTCTCTGTATATATATACACAGAGAGCTTCCGTTGAGAGATCCCTCTAATAAGCTTATTTGAGGGACATCCTTGTAGGGCCCACACCATCTATTTTGTAGACAAAAAGCTTCTAAATCGGATTGGAAGACGTGGAAAGGGGCTTTACCCTGTAGGATACAAGTGTGATTAATGAGGTAGGCAACACTGTAAGAAACCATATACAAGTAAGACACAGGAATCTGCATACCGCGCAAGAGCTGACGAACGACATATATTCAGCTTCGCCATTCTGCTTTGGGGTAGAAGAGAAGTTAAAGCCCTATAAGAAACCTTGTTGGATGAGCTGGGACATAAAGTCATGTGAAATGTAATCATAACGAATACTTTGGGTTCAAAGGTTGGGATTTCAAGTCTAAACTGTCAAATATGTGATGGGTTTCTGGAGAATGTTAACTCAGTTGGGGTTCTGTTTTGGGAGGTTGGTTGTTCAGACCATCAATTGTTGTTCCTGTTGCGTGGGAAACCTATCTTCTGTCATTGGTTGGTCTTGGAGTAGGATCCAGAAATGCGAGGTGGGAATGTAGGTTTTGGAATCGATGCTTAAGCATCATCAGGGAGGACCCTTTAGTGTCCAGAGGGGAAATATTTTGCAGCAGGATTGAAAGCGAGTGTTCAGGGAAGTTTTTTGAGATATTGCAGCAGGCTCGAGCATGAAATGCTTGGGTTTGAGTTTGGTGTCAGTTTCCAGAGTTTTGTCTTTTGACACATTCTTCATCCGTTTTGCTCCAATCTCCTCCTAGTTAGATTAGGAATGTAGGATGTTTCCAAAATTGGTGTTAGGGTTTTGGTGAGGCTTTAAATAGGTTTTTCTAAGTGCTTTAGCCTCCTTATGTGATCATTGTTCAGGCTTTTGAGAGTTTCTCTTATCTAGGGTTTCAATAGTTAAGAAGGAAATTTACGCGAGTTTCAGTTTTTGTGAGTTTTCAAGGGGGTAATTGGGGTTCTCTGAAGCTCTGAAGAAGAGGTTTGAGAGGAGTGAGGTTACCTAAGATTGAGTGATTAAAAGAGGCTATTTCGTGTTAATAGTAATATTGTTTTTTTCATTAGTGTGTTGTGATTAGAGCCCATGAACATAGCCCCATTTATGGTGGAACCGTGTTAAACCTTGTGTAGATTATGTGCAGTTTTCTCTTCTCTGAAATTATGATGTGATCTTAGACTGGAAATTGGAGTCCGAAATTCCGAACGGTTGGGCTGTATTACGAGACTCAAAGAACTTTTATTTTATTTTATGTTTAAAAATAACATGATACTGCTGAGAGGTGCAAGGTTGTAGTATACTTTAATACAAACAGTTATAATGCTTATAATGACTTACAGATTTGTATTGGGTGATAAATGCTACTACAGGTGCACGCCCACTCTAACAGTTTCTTGGAAGGAAGCTGTTGAAATTGCTACTGGGATTAGTTCTAAAATTTAGCTATTATAAAAGCTGATTAGAGCTCAAAACTTGGTTACATAAAGTTTTGTGCTATGCTACTTGGTACTGCTACGTGGTATTGCTGTTATTTTATGAGCTATATGCTTTTTGGCCGAGTTTATTTTTTGCCTTTTGCTGTCAATTCTTTGTGGGTATGTGGTGAGAATTTTGGTTTTGATAATATCAGTTGGATTCTGCTGTAAACATGGTTCATCTGGATGAATAGAGCTTTAATCATTTTAGGTAATTTTTACATCATTTTACAAGCTGAAATATATTTTTGGTTTTAACTGTATCTCTTTCGTGTTATTGACTGGTTAAGGTTGGAGAAGACTTGAGTGAAGGCGAGGCTCAGGTGCTAACAGAATATGGTTGGGAACCCAATACTGGCTTGGGAACAATGCTCAAGTACTGTGACAGAGTTGTTCATGACAGGAAGAATGAAACTGATAGCTCGGACTGGAGATCAAAAATAGGAAAGTTGTTAATGGATGGTTACAATGGTGGGGCTCTGATTGCAAGCAACATCCCAAAGAAGGTTCTCGAGTGTAGAGATGTTCGAGGCCCTGAAATCAAGTTGGAGCTCTAAAACTACAAACGATCTTTCTTATACTTATTTTAGGCACAGTTTCTTTTTCTTTTTTCTCAAGGTCCTTACATAATTTGAGCGGAAAAAAAAGGTCCTTACATAATTGTTAAAGTTGAGTTTATTTTCTTTCTGCCGTTTGGATTATAATATACTAGCCTCTCCACACGCGCTTCCGCACTTGTGAGAGATTTTTTTTTAAAAAAAAATTATAATATATTTTATAATTAAAAAAGATAATGGGTCATTGTGTTCTATAAAAATAGGATTCATTATCTGATTTGTTTTTTAAATTTTAATTTTTTTAAATATGAAAAAGTGTGAATTTATTATATTATTCTTATTTAATTAATAATTTTAATTCTTAATATTTGCATTAACTAATAATATTTTCTGGTATTTTGAATGTTTAATCATTTTCTGCTTTTTGCTTTATATATATATAGATACAGAACAAAACTACTATATATTGTTTTTTTAAATATATTTTTATGTTATATGATTTATATACTCTTGCTTGTTTTAGTTAAATGAAACTACTATATTTAAACCAAAAGTAATTTACATGAGCATAATTTAAGGGAGAGGATCTGTTGTCCTTAATTTGGTGTTTCCTCCGTGTACCCTTCATAGTTTTTTTGACACATATCCTATTACCTAACCCGAACTTAACCGTGTTAACTTCAAATCAATTTTAAAAACTTAAAAGTTGAAAAATTAAAAACAAAAAATCAACAACACTGAAGTCTCCACCTGCTTAAACCGGCGGCCACCCACTCCAACATCTGTTTATGTATCCTTCTCTTTCTCTCCATCCCTCCCTCCCTCTCTCCCTTCCTCCTCTATATGTCGTTCTTTTCTCGGCCAATCTTGAAATATTTTTATTTTTATTTTCAATTTGCTTATTTTGATAATTCTGGGTTAATGGGTATGTGTTTCACTTTTGATTTTTGGGTTTAGTTTTGTTGTTTTTGCATGTGTTTACAATGAAAGGGACTGCTCTGCTCACTTGGGTATGATTTCGAGTAAGGGTGGTTGATTTTTATTGGTTGCAGAGCTTTAACCCACTACTAGATCGTGAACCTAGAGCGGCTTACGTTGGGTGGCTGGCCTATGGTAGGGTAAGAAAGGGAGGTTGCCGCTAGTGGGATGGGGTGATTGGGGTGGGTTACTGTTGGTGTTTGCTAGGCGGAGGGACTTGGTAACAGTGGTTGCTATGATTTATTGTTATTTTGTTTTTCAATTTTTAGTTTTTTATTTTATTATATTAGGGTTAAGTGATAGGACACTTGTCAAACATTTAAAAAATGGATAGAAGGGGACACCAAATCCGCTCTCATAATTTAAAGGGCCTCATTTTTATTTATTAGCATAATTTAAAGGGGCCTCATAAATTTTATTTTGTCGAAACTGTTAAAAAGTCTAATTTTTACTCTTAACTAGTTGAGTTTTAGCCAAGAGGGTCTAACCTAACGAAAAAGGCCTTGACTTGTAAACTAGTGCTTTAAAGTTCGAAACTCCATGACATTGTAGTAATGTGTGTATAAAATGACAGGACCCGACCCGAATTTCCCTTTGAAATCCGTGATGAACCCTGCTTTCCGTCCGATATCTACTCGATGCCAAACCCACTTTACCAAAAAATGCCCTTTATCCCCAATTTAAAGAGATAAACCATTTCACTTTTGCCAAAAATTCTGCAAAGTCTCTCTTGTAATTGGAATAATTCCCAAATTACAGTGCTTGTAAACAAGTACAAAACTAATCCCAACTTCCAGCATGCATAAGGTAAAGACACACACAATGGTTAAGATTAATGAAATGGGCCTCATGCCCTACCCAAACTCAATGAGCATACAGAGCAACTAAAGATTTAAGTTTACAACTCAAGAAAGAATAAAGGTAGAGAGTGAAAGAAGAATGCTCCTACGGAGCGGACAATGATGATGCCTCGATGTGGTGGTCTCGAACTCGGAATCTAGGACCTGGGGGCGCAAAATAGAAAATGTGAGTGGACGAAAATAAGCTTTAAACATAAGTCTTTAATCAACATAATAACCCCCTCCGTTTTAGAAAATAATGTAAAAACACTAAGCTACGAAATATTTTTGTACACATACATATATACGAACTGTTACTCGAAAATAATTCATTTCAGTAAACCTATAGCAGAATAAACGATGGAGAAAAACCATTTAATTAATACTTCTCTATTTTTGGAAACCACAAACTTATTCATTTGATTCTTAATGTAAATCCACGAAATTGAATTTTCCAAAATTCTCCCCATTTATATAAAGTATAAAATACAAAATTAAATAACTCCCTTTTTCCTGAAACCATACCCATCCAGTTTCAAACCTCAAATTCAAACCTCAATTAAAATCCATACCCGTGCAAAGCCATCTCAATGCACATGCTCGAACGAACTCGACCTGGAAATAAGTCCACAAACGTACCCACACAATTCTCACACACACATTTATACATATAACCCGACTCACATACTTGACATTCCATTCTTTAAAACCAAAGTATCCCATATACGTAATTATATAACACAAACGACTTTGAAAACCAGATAACCCAAAATCCCGATAGTAGTAAAACCCCAAACTCAACTCGACCTTTTTCCTATACCAGACCACTCCCTCTTATAACGCGTGCTCGTAGGCACATCAAGCGAGGAAAGATCCTTTCTAAACAAGATAAGAATAAAAGTATAATAGTTATATATAGCCCACAAAGTTTGAACTTTCTACTATGCGTCTAGGGATGAGTTGTCCAACTGGGGGACTACCACTTTACAGCACACACGCTGAAAAATCCAACGCCACATGTGGCCAAACCAAACCATGTCCTATGCCCACAGACTTCTTGTTAAGGCCTACGGCACAGCCGACCAAAGGTGCTCAGATCTTTACCACATGCCGGAAAATCCAACGCCACGTGTGATAAAGTAATAGTAACCAAGTGAGCCCACACGCCGGAAAATTCAACTCCACGTGTGGGTAAAGTAACCAATATCCAAGGGGAGGTACACAGGGTGGTGCTAAAAGCACTCCAATATAACGTATTCCACATCCCAACTCACATACCATAACCATATCCCAAATTCCAAATAATGTACCCAATCCCATATACATAGATATTCGGACATTAATAGCGTCCATAACTCAATACCCAAATATTTATACATAATAGATCACAAACTCCCTTAGAATACTCTTTCTAATAACATAGCCGAGTTCCAAGACTCGCTTTCACAAATATCCAAATCAAATTATCACATATATCATATCCATAACTCAAAATATTCATAAACTCCAAATATTAAAATAAATTCTAATAATTCCATAAAATACTATAATCCACAAAAAAAAAAAAAACAATATTATAATTTCATAAACTCAGTAATGAAATTAATCCAAATTATAAAAATATGCAAGACAATCCATAAAATACTTTCATAATCAAATCCCATATCTCCCAATCCATATACTTTAATAATAACCATAATAACAATAATAATCCCTGGAAAACCCATGTCACATTCTGATAAAATCATAATCCAAAACCCAAAAATTCGTTTACTTTATAACTAACAATAAGTTCTAGTAATCCCATAAGATACTATAAAACCATAGTCAAAACATATATCAAATCCCAATAAACCAACTAAGCCAAGTTCTAAATCCGATCTCACTTATGCATGCAATTCCATATTTGAAAAACAAATGTCCACTCACAATAGGTCTAGGCTACTCAATCCTAAGAGAGCTCTTCCTCTAGAATGCGCGAAGCAAGAATACCTAATCGAGAGAATAAATGGACTTAATTAATACGCATACCCAACAACAAACTTTAACTCAAACACTAGTTCCGGGGTCTCAAAGTAAGTGTGCATGACTATCGGAGAGTTTCTAAGGCTAAACGACCTCAGAAGACTCAAGATCAACTGGGTGGTCAAATTTTCCATATTGGTCAAACGTGCCAGTGGGGTCTATGACCTCCGATTTTCAATCTTAAAGGTCCTATGGGTCCAAAAGTTTGGCCTTTATCGAGCGATCGGATGTAAGCCAATCGTATGATCAAACGGCGATCGCTTCGCCTAACACTAGAATCATTGATACGGAGTATCCGAGACTCCGATTATTGATCCACAAGTTCCTACACGATCCTAGAGGTATAGAGAACAACATATTTGAAATTGGGACTGATCAAACGGTCTAAACCTATTAAACCCAGATATCGCATATTAGGTGCAATATCCGTTCGACTGTCAAACGGTAACATGTTGATCATGTTCTAGATCAAAGACTCGGTCTACTTTAAGCGTGGCTCGTGGATGCTTGCGACATGCCAACATGTTGATCATCTTCTCGCCTTTCTCCTTGTCTGCTTGTTCCTGCTTGACCGGCATGAAACCTCTTGAACCGCTGGCCGATGCGTTCGTCCATCCTTCTCTCTTAACCTTGTGGTCAAAGGTCAAGGTCTCGGACCAAGTTTATTTGGTTGAGAAGTTACCTCACTAAGTTGTTTTAATTGTCCATTCTCTAGGTCAGCTGGTCCAGAGAGAATTGTGTGGAGCCCAATTGCACACGGGCTAGGGTTTCGTTGGAGGTGTACGCGGGAGTGTACGTTGAGCACGGCGGTAAAGAAGGGAATGAGTGAAGTTGTTCCAAGATCATACTGTAACTTGTGATGGTGGTGAGATTGCCTTGATGGGATGTCCACCTTCTGGGGCGGTAGCGCCATGATGGTGGTTGGATCTGGCCGCTAGGCCTTGCGGCTGCAAGTAGGTTCTGGCTAAGGAGCCGTGAAGCGGGACGATGCTGGCCGTTGGGCTATGAAGGAGATTGCAACCGGACTCGTGTGGCTATGAGGCGACGCTGGCTGCTACTAGTTGGTGTGGCTACATAGCTGTTTCGGAGATAGGGCCATGAGACGAGTTGCCAGTTCCAGCCGCTATGCCTTATGGTTGCAGGGGGGCTCCAACCGTGGAACCATGTGGTGGCGCGGCGGCATGAGCCTACGGTATGTTCACAGTGGTGCCGTCATGAGTAGGCGATGCTGCCATTTCGATTGTGGGATCATGGGACGAGTGGCTTTGTCCTGTTGCAGATTGAGCCATTGCGGCAGTCTTGCTTCTCATGTGTTTGCTTCCAACCATAGTTATTTAGAAGGCTTTGGTTGAGCGATAAAAAAGAGGAAATAGATTCCTTTGATTCAAGAGCACGTATTAAGTATAACTCGTGCTCTCAATGAAAGCACCAAATGTTTGTGCAAATATCTCACGGGAGAATATTCGCTTGAAGATCCTTCACCTTTTGAACTTCTTTCTCTCTCTTCCTTGATTCTTGTAAAATCAAACCGGAGTAAAAGACCACACCCGGGGTTGGCCAAAGGCTCTTCGATGCCTAAGTTAGTTCGATTGAATCCTTGAGAAACAATAGCTAAAAAAGGGTATGGAGTTTTCTCTCTAGGGAGAATCGGATGGTTGAAGCTGTGTAGAGAAAATATGGAGAGAGGAGGACGGCAAGAGAGAGAGAGAGAGAGAGAGAGAGAGAGAGAGAGAGAGAGAGTGTGTGTAGGGTTCTCGGGTAGAAATTGTATTACCTTGTGTGTTGAATGTAGCCATATATTTATAGGGCTCTAAACATCTAGGGCTTTTCAAAGAATATCTTCTTATTTGGAAAGAAGATATTCTTTCTTCAAAATGTAGAGATTGATTTAATTAGGAATTTGATTGAGATGAAATCACTAATTGATGATGATATCTCCAAATTAGGATAATATCCTAAATTGGTGATATTATTGTTTTAAATAAATATAATATCTCATATTTAAAATAATATCCCTATTTTTAGTATCAATTAATTGACCAAATAAATGGACTCAATTAATTGACCAAGGAGAAATTCTTTTTATCCATGTGGCACCTTGTGATTGACAGCTGGATTATTTGCTCTAAACATGGGCTCGGTATGGGTTGGTTCGATTTTGGGCTCAACCCAGACATCGAACCAAAGGCTTCAGATTAGTTATTTTGGAACCGTACACCGGACCATAATTGGTGAAACCGACCAATCTAGTTAACCGGAGTTGGTGGTATGATATGGTTCTATTTAGGGTTTAGGCTGAAGAGGAAGAGAGCAAGAAGAAGCTAGGAAAAAGAAATAGACCGAGGGAGAGATTGAGATAGGGGAGAGAGGAAGAAGAAGAAGGAAAAAATAGAAAAATAAGAAGACGGAGACAGTGGGAAGAAAAAAGAGAAGAAGGAAGAGACGAGAAAGCGAAGGAAAAAATAGAAATAAGAGAGAGATATGGGAGATGATGCAAAATAGGGAGAAGAGAAAAAAATTGCAGAGATTGACAGAGGAAGGAGGAAAAAAAGAACGAGAGAAGAAGGAAAAAAGAAATAAAAAGAGATAGGGAGAGATGCAAAGAGACGGATGGAAAAAGATGGGAAAAATATATAAAAAATGAAGGCGTTGGGAAAGATGAGATCTGGGGAGAAGAAAAAGAATACAAAATACAAAAGAAGGAAAAAGAGGCTTTGGTTTTGGTGCATCTTCAGATGTAGTGCATGCATGAGTCCACTTGCATGCTCTCACATTTTTTTTATAATATTTTTTATTCGGAGTAACTAATTATATACTGTATTTATGGCAAGATTACACGAAAAGGTTATTTGCTCCAATGGAAAGCAAGAATGATTCTTACATGGAGGTGTAGGTTTGAACCCCTTTGTTGCAAATTATTTTTTGTAATATTTGGCTTGTCAATAGTAACGATCCAATTCGAATAAACCGATCCATTTAAAAATCTCAAATTGTAAATCGTTCCAGATTGACCAATTTCGTTTGATTTGAAACCAATATTATATAATAAATAAATAAATAACTAGACCAAACCAAACCCGATCAATTTGGTTCGGCTAGTTTTCTGAGTTGGCAGTTTAATTGCCCAGCCCTTTGCTCACACAAAGGCTATAATATATTAAGGCTTATTTGAGTACATACCCCTTGTGCTTTCAAACTTATCTCAAATTACCACATGTGCTTTGAAACGCCTCAAAATACCCCCACACTTTTAAAAACGGTCACATGTTACCCTATCCGTCAGTATTATAGACGTTCCGTTATGTGCTTTAGGCCTCACTTCGTTTCAATCCTTAACATTGGAGAATAAGGGTTTTTCAGTTTCTAAAAAGGGGGAAAGGGTCGCACAATTTGGGAGAAAAGGGGAAGGGAGATTTCAGATTTGGAGGTTTAGCTGGTTCTTTTCTGTGTGAATACTAACTGAATTGAAGAAGAGATGGAAACATGAGAAGTTTAAGATGCAGATTTCGTGGACCACTTCAAATTCAGAGGTAAGAATGTTTAAGATCAAATTTTCAGTCATTGTTTTGGGCATCACAAATTGATAGAGTTCTTATTGATAAAATTTTCAATCATTGATGAAATTGATGAAATTTTCAGTCATTGATCAAATTGATCAAATTTTTAGTCATTGATCAAATCGATCAAATTTTTAGTCATTGTTCTTAGTTGATACAGGGAGGTGGTGAAAAAGGATGTAGGTTTTTTTAGTGGTTTGATGCAAAAATGTGTGAGCGTTCAAAGTCTTTGATACTTGATTTGCTGAGGAAGATTGATAGGGTGGAGAAGGAAAATGCAAAGATTCGAGCAAAGTCAAAAATATTGTGGACTGCTATGTTGCTTTCCTGGTTGGTGGTGTTTGCCATGAAGATGAATTAGGAGGAATTAAGAGTAATATATTTTGTAATTTGGTGGGTGCAATGTGATTGAGAAGCAGTAGTTCAGTGGGCAATGTAGTTTGAGAACAAATGCTAATGTAATGTAGCAGTACTTCAGTTGGTGTAATGTAATGTAATTTTGTGGGAAAACAATGTAATTTGTTTTGAGTTTTATCAGTTGTTAAGACCCAAAAAATCCATGGTTAGGCCCGAATAAATTATCGGCCCAAAACAACACTTTATTAAGAAAAGACGCAAAGTGGAGTAAACGCAAACCCGCCACATACGAGTTGCAGTTCACATGCCATGCTAAATAAATAATTCGTCATGCCAAGAAGTGAGATAAAACATACCGGCTCTACAGGTCCATGCCGAAATTAAACATCGCAGCGCTTCCCAAGGACAATAAAATTAAAACATGCCAAGCCAAGCACGAAATCGTTATTTCGCACCCAACCACCCTACAAGCCTAAGTGGGCCCAAGCCACTCAAATGCCCGGGGCTTGCTTGAGTGGGTTGTGGTATGGATGGTAATAAATCGACATGAGGCCCATTGATGGGCCGAGAAATGGAAGTCTCGGGTCTCTTGGGAGCCTCGGGACTCAAGCCCATTTATGAGGCCCAAACATATGAGTGAGCATAAAAGGGAAAATAACCCAACCAAAATAACTCAAAAGCCCAACGTTCAATAGAAAATAGCCCACTTACTTAAAGAACCACCTTGGCCCATACAATTAACCATAATAAGCTACAAAGGCCCCAACACCTAGCTGAAGGAACAAAAGCCACGAAGGGGAGGTCTGAAGGTTCATTGAACAAAGCTGCTGGGAGGTTCCAGCACATGGGTTAAGCAAGTTTCAAGCAAAAATATTCAAGGAACCAAAGGATATTAGCATGCAAGCTGCCAGAAGCACCCTTCGAACCAGCATGTATATCCATTTGTTTTCCTTCATCAGATCTAGCCATGGAAGAAGGAAGGAAAGAAGAAGAAAAATAGCTGAGAATGGAAGTCTCCCACTGAAACAGTTGCGAGAAAGGGGCCTTGAGCTCCCCAAAATTCCTGATTTTGTGCAAATAGGCAAAGGAAATTTCACCAAGATAGGAAAAGTCAAGGGAGGAGATGAGAAAGGAAGGGAAAAGCTTGGCCAAAATTGGGAAGAAACCATTAGGATTTCTTGGGAAGAGATGGTTTCCAGCAGCTATAAAATGAGGCCTCTTCTACCCAACACAACCAACTCAGATTCAGAGAGCAAGCTTCCTCTCTTACCTGCAAAAATTCAGCAACCTCGTGCACTATTCACCCTTCTTCTCCATTTTCCTCTTCTGGCAAACAGAATATCTGTCAAGCTGCCGAAAGAACATTGTTATTTCTCTCTTCTTAGCCAAATCTCCTGCAAACCTCTCCTTTTTTACCTTAACACTTCCTTTCCCCCCAAAAAAGCCTAAATTTCCCCTCAGTGCTAAACTCATGTTGATTTTGCTTCCATGCCACATGCCTCTCATGCCAAGATCGAAAGTTTATCTGTAAGCATTAAGAAATCACCTGTAAGTTGCTGTTGTTTTGGTTGGTGAGGGTAACCAAAATACTTCCTAAGGCTCTACTGCCCTTTCGAAGTATTTTTGGGGCTTGATTTTAGAACTCAGACAAAGGGGACGATTTCATCAGTCTGCCCTTTACAGCAGCTAGCCCATTTACAGTTGTCGGAGGAAAAAGCCCCTACATCAGTAAGCATTAGTTCATTGTAATTTGTTTAGAGTTTAGAGTTTAGAGCTTTCTTTTATCTGTGATATGAATGGAAACTTGTTAAGAGGTTACAAATGGTGACATACTGATAAGCATCATACCAAAACCAGGTTACAAAAACAAGTTGTAAGCATATCTTGTTCATTGGATACCAAAAACAGGTTACAAAAACAAGTTACTCATAAGAATATCTTGTTCATGTCATATCAAATGGTTACATCTCAATACCTAATCAATATAAGCACAACACCTAAATAGGTTCCAACCATCACATTACATATCAAATGGTCAATCACATCTAAGTACATGACTTAAAAACCTGGACAAAAATGAAAGCCTAATAAAACCAACCATCGCAGACATCAATAATCCCACAAACTAACAACCCAATTGCAAACATAATCAAACCATTAAAGTCTTATAAAACTAACTAATTGCAGAATTTATAATTCCATGACATTCAAACCATTCAAAAAGAGTTTATCCTAATTCAAAAACAGGTTGCAAAAGTTCAACATCATCACATCTAAGGATGGAAAAAAGGATATTTGACAAAATGGCTCCTCTGTTGATCTTTCATCCTTCTCCTCCTCCTACGTTGTTGTACTCGAGATAGTTTAGCAGATTGAGATGAATCACATGTTTGAGAAGCCTGAGCTGTTTGAGATGGTTGGGATTGAGAAGCATGAGCTACTTGAGATGGTTGAGATTGAGAAGCCTGGGCTACTTCAGATGCCTGGGATTGAGAAGGCTCTTGGGAACCACTTGCTTGTTTCCTTTGCCTTAGTTGCATACTTTGTTGTCCACTACTTTGGTCTCCACCATCTATCCTTCTTACCTAAAACAAATAATAATTAGGTAGGCATGATATGAAAATTTGAATGGTGAAAACATAGTTGAAACCGTGGCACTTACTGGAAGTTTTTCCTTGGCAGCTTTCCTCTTCCTAGTAGGCTTTAGGTTGGGATTTCTAGGTTCCTAATAGGAAAAGTCATCAAGTCAGAAACCAAATCAAATAGATTTAAATGTAAAGCAATTTTGGATAATGACACGTACTTTACAACTAATTTGATTATGCCCTTCTCCACCACAATTGCCACACTTTAAAGGGATGCCATACCTAGGAAGCTTATATGGATTAGCAGGTTGTTTAGGCCCATCAAAAGCTTGTTTTCTTGTCTTCTTAGGCCTACCAGGCTGCTTGTGGTATTTTGGAGGGAGTAATAGAGGTAAATAAATCTTCATATCCACTGATCTTGGCTAGTCATAGGCATAATCATTGGTTCATAGGCTCTCAAATAAGCCTCTTTCTTGTACACAGCATCACAAAAGTCTTCTGAATTCCCATGAAACCAACTTATTGTAGCACAAGCATGCAAACATGGTATTCCATTCAAATCCTAGGCATGGCATGAATAAGAGTGGGCATTCAAATCAACAACAAAGTTGCGGCCACTATGGTACATTACTTCAAACCTATTATGTCTAGCAGCCTTAGGAATGCAGCATTGAAATTTTCCTTTGTTTTTCTCTAATATCTTTCTAATTATTGGCCCAACTTGTCCATGTCATTTCTCACAGAAAACCCTTCTTCCAGCCATCAACAAAATTATATACAATCGAATTCTTTTTAGCATGGTCAGAACAGGCTTGTCTCTGGCATCCATTATGTAACGGTTGAATGCCTCACATAGGTTGTTCATAAGCATGTCACACTTGGAACCACTCTTGAAATATGCCCTACTCCAAAGCCTAGGATCTTTCTCTGCAAGCCAATCATGTGCAGGTTTAGACAACTCCAACATCTTTCTCATCTCCGCATGAAACCATGGCAATGTTGTGGCCTTAGCAATTGCTTCCCTTTGATGTTTCAAAGCATAACCTCTATGTTCCAAATAGAAGTTTCCATACAGATGTTTCAAACAATGTCCATGCTCTGCATAAGGGAATAGAGCATCCACAACATCTATTAAACCTTTTTATTTGTCAATCATAAATACATAACCATGGCTATTCCTAATATTTAGATCACCACTCAATAATTCTAAAAACCACAACCACGTTGAATTGCTCTCAATCTCTACATATGCATAGGCAAATGGAAACATTCCGTTGTTTGGATCAACTCCCATTGCATAAAGCACTTGCCCAGGGTGAGCCTTTTGATATGACACCCATCCAAGCAAACCACAGGCCTACAACCATCTAAAAACCCCTTCTTGCAGGCTGCAAGATAGATGTAAATCCTCTGAAACTATGGCCTATCACCTTTCATTTCAGATTTAATGATAATTGTACTTCCCACATTTCTGGTTCTTAACTCATGACAATAATCCCACAATACTTCATATTGTTTATTGTAAGACCCCTCTATAATGTCAACTGCCATGGCTCTTGCTCTGTACAAAGTTGCTCTAGATGGTCTATAACCATAGTCTTGGTGAACTTGCTCTGCAAAAGAAGAAGCAGTCCAATTTGGCTTGAGCCTTAACTGCCCAGAATATCTTTCAGCCAACCAGCTAGCAGTGGCATGTATATTTTTACTCCCCTTACTACAAACATGTGAAGGATTAAAGGTTTTCACCTGCAGGTAAGTGCTACCACTAACACTTGAAGCATGGATAACAAAAGGACAACCCTCTTCACATACTACTCTTATTTTGTTACTGACAAGACCCGCCCCGAATTTCCTAGAAACCGAAGCGGACCCCGTCTTTGTTTCGACATCATCCCGATGCCGGGCTCACTTACAAAAAAACCGAGACTCTCTACCAAAATTTTGGCAGAGTCTCCCCTGTAAATTAAGCAAACCCGACAAAAATTTCAACCTGCAACATACATAAAATAATCCAAACTAGCAGCATGCTTTCATAAAACAACAAAACATACTATATGGCCTTCGGTCTCACAAGTAACATCTACCATGGGCGATAACAGAGCATCTACTAAATTTAGTTTATAGCAACAGTTGAGTAGAAGAAATTACTCCAATCATAACTAGGGAAGTTCACAATTCGAGCCTCGTACACCACTTGCACGCTTTCTGGAGCGACTACTAGCTGGGTGGCTCAAAACAGAAAACATGTGAGTGGACAAAAACAAGATTTGCATTTAAAACAACATAGTAACCCCACCGTATAAAAGTAATGCTCAAGACATGCAGATTCACAATTCATACTTTAATTGCTCAAAATATATTTCATTAAAACTCTTTAAAAACACAAATCACTTCATCCATAAACCACATTCTAACAACCTTGCTGCTCCTGCCAACCCACTAATAAACTCTAATTTCTTCACTCTCACAACTATATATATATATATATATTTATTTATATTTATATGTATATAAATATAACTATACAATATACTCATCACACTACCTAGGTACCGGGGAAACAATCAAATCGGGGGATTGTTTAACTAGCCCGCAGGATTTTCAGGTGCTATCCTGCGTCTAGGGATGAGCGGTCCAACAAGGGGGACGAAACTCCATAGCTCACACACCGGAACATCCAATGCCATACGCGCGCAGACTGGATCATCACACACTAGAACATCCAACGCCATGGGTGATGATCTCAAACAATATACAGAGTCTTCCCATATGCCGGAACATCCAACGCCACGTGTGGGAAGTCTAATAATTGGGGAAGGTACTTACATAGTGTAATCACACAACTTCTCTCAACAACCCCTCATATTCAAGTTCTTCCACAACTCACCTCAACAACTCAAGTATCCCACCTATAGATAATATATATATATATATATACATATATATATATATATATATATATATGACAGGACCCGATCCAAATTCCGCTTTGGAATTCGAGTCGAACCCAGTGCGTGTCCGACACTTGGCGAATGTCGGGCACAATTGACCTGTTTACCCTTCTAATTATAACTTATTTTAATTTTAGCCTTGACTCCTACCGAAATTTCGGCAGAGTCTCCCCTGTAATTTGCTCAATCCCAAAATTTACACCCGTCAAAACGAGCATAAATATTTACACAACCAACTGCCAACATATTTAAAGATACAATTCACAGACCAGTTCTCAACCTAGGGCAAATATCAGAGCAATTCCAATAGTTTACAGATGAGTTAATCCTTTTACAAAACAAAACTTCTGTAAAACAAAAGAAAGGCGTGGAAGACGGAAAAATGGCCCCGTGGTGGATTTCCTGTGCACGTCTATAGCCTGGGGGCGCAAAACATTCAAAAAAATGTGAGTGGACAAAAATAAAGGTTCAAAAAATAGCATTAGAATATACTAACCCCCACTGATTAAAAAAAATAGTTAAGTAAAACTGAATATTTAAACTGCCATTGAATCATACTAAAATCAAGGCTTTAACATATTTATATACGTATATGCAAATCATATTCAAGATCCATAAAACTCGCATAAAAGCACTGTATTCAATTAAAAACTACCACCTAGGTGTACCCCTGTAATTCCGTCAATTCCTGATATCTGTCAATTCCCCTGGCAGGTCTCGGTGACACAAAGTCAACCCGAGCCGTAAACTGGCAGGATTCAGGGGACCGTAGTAAGCCTGATCCGCAATCCTGGCTCTCACGGTCCGGGCGTCCCCGAAACTCGTGAGGCAAATGTCAAGTGCACTGACAAAACTGAAGGTAAACTGGATGCCCGTGGACACCGTCATATCCGAAGGCAATATATACTGAAAGCAACCTGTTTCTGTAACTGGGTACCCAAGGTGGCTTAGGAAAATATAAGATTTCTGAAAATTCTGATAAATAACTGAATTTTTATTCAATCTAGAACTCTGCTGTCATTTTATCTGATATAAGGCTCAAACTCTGCTTTCTATAACTCTTTAGCAATTCAACTGGGCAACATATAAATAAAGATATTTAAATTCAACAAAACACACTAGGAACAATCACAATCAATAAAAATTATTCAAGATCAAATAAGGAAATTTATTTGCATAAAATCATTTATAAAAGAAAAGTCCACTCACTCCTGATCCGAGCTAGCTAGACCTCCTGAAAGTCCCTCCTGCGGGTCTGCCTGGCCCCGGATGCCTGATTAAACCACCATGAATATTTAATTAATCAAACTGCTCGGTATAAAGATTTAAGTAAAACCCTGACCCCCAGCTCCTAGAAGTGTGTGCACTAGCTTTAAAGTCATTCTTATGCCCACTTAAGCAATTCAGATGTTTAGAACTGCCTGAAAAGACTCGAGACTTCATTAAGCGATAAACTTCCATATTGGTCGATACGGAACCTCGTGGGGTCCACGACCTCCAATTATCAATCTGAGAGTGCCTATAGGTTCCTCACATTTAAATAACCATGTCCCGCAAGTCTGGTCTGAAACGGACGATCGAATTGACCACGATCGTGTAATCGTATGATTTTTAAACCCTAGCCCCAGGGTTCGCGATTTCGGAGTATCCGGGACTCCGATTCACAATCCGTTGAATCCTACATGATTCTGAAATTATCTAAAACAACATATCTGAAATTGAGCACGATCCAACGGCTCAGCGGTATTGAACCCGGAAATTGCACAATATGGAAAATCCGTTCGAGGCTCAAACGGTATCCAAATTGAGATCCGTGAAATCCTACGTGCTCGTGACAACCTAAGGATCTCAACAAGACACAATGTCACTGCACTACCCTCACCCACGCGCCGCCGTACGTGCCGGCAGCGATGGTGTCCAAAGCGATTACACCCCGCCGGAAAAACTCAAAACCACGGCTCCAAACTCCTACTCTAGGTATAACACCATATTTGGAACCACTTTTGTTCTTGGACCTATCCCAAAAACTGACCGGAAGTGGCCGATCACGGAGGCCAAAACTCGGCCGAATTTTCAATTTGAAAACTGGGTTATCTACGATCAAAATTGATGCAAACCTATCCAACCATCAACTAGAGCATGGAAAATAGGTAGGAATCCATACCTTACTCGACAAATTTGGAGAAGAATTGAGGGAGAACGAGCGAGTTGAATTTTCTGTGAACACCGGTCGGTTTTTCGCGTTTCTCGGCCAGCGCCGGTCGTGTCGCAGGCGGGGAATGGTCGGGGAAGGAAGGGGAGACAGCGGCGGTTTGAACACGACCAGTCCCGTGGCCGGTCGTGCCCCGTGGCGGTGCCGGCGGTCCCTGGAAGGCGACGGGGCCTACTGCAACGGGAGAGGAGAGAGAGAAGGAAATTGAGGGAGAAGAGAGGGAGAAGATATAAAAATCTGATTTTTTTTTCCAAATTACCGTTTTGCCCCTCATGGTAATTTACCCGTATTTTCTTCGTTACAGTTCCGATTTGAGTCCACTCCGTGTCTACGGACTCGTTTCGTCGCGCTCTACGCACTGGCGTAAGTGGAATTGTCAAATTCCTTTTTGGTCAAAAAGTCAACTTTTTCTTAATAAAATATTCCAAGGGCAAAATTGTCTTTCCTCAAAATAAATTACTAATTAAATATGAATTTTTGTTTTGGGTTATTACAATATATATATATATATATATATATATGCCAAACCCACAATATATTGCCAAAGCGCTATACAAACATCAAATTCAACCCATGAATATAATATATTCAATAAACCATTAAAAACATTATGCATAAATATTTCATCAATAAAACCATGCATATGATTGAAAACAAAGTCCACTCACAAGTATTCCCACGCTGCCTGACGGCGAGAGGGTCCTTCCTGCAGAGTACGTGCAGTCGGAGCACTTATTTTGAGATACGAACCCTTAATTAATAAAAAATTACTTCGAAGCGGAAATCCCAAATTAAATACTTAAATCCCCAAATTCACAGTACGTGTACGTTAAAGGAGGTATCCTAAGGTCTGGTTACAGTTTTAGGAATCGCTCACGATTGTACGGTTATCGCTAACCCACAAACTTTGAATTATTGAATCGGAACATCCAGGGCTCCGATTCATGATCCGTGAAGTTCTATACGGCCCTAGGAATACCTAGAACAACATATTTTAATTGGAAAAAGATCCAACGGTCAGAACCTATCGAACCCGGATAACGCACAATATGCGAAAATCCGTTCGATAGTCAAACGACGTCCGAATTGAGATCCGCAAAATCGTACGCACTCGTGACATCCTAAGGATCTCATCGAGATGAAGTACAACTTCACCACCCTCGCCCACATGCCGCCACACACGCCAGCAATGCGTGGGTGTCTACAGTAAATTCCGGCGACAGAAAAACTCCACACCCGAGCTCACCCTTCGTACCCTAGCTTCTACTCGAGGTCAGGATCACATCATTCAACTATGGGGAGGTCCAATTCGGACAGCAACTGGTCGAAATTTCACTTTGAAATCCGGCCAAAACCTTGGTCTTCAAATCGGTTTTCTACCCAGCAAATCAATCCAAACCTATGCAACAGTCAACTAGACCAAGGAAAAAGAGGAAGAAACCTCACCTTATTCATCGGGTTTGGGTGGCGGAGATGACAGCGCGACGGCAGCGATTCACCATTTCAAACCAGTCAAGATTGTGGCCGGGATTTGTGGTTTCCGACGGGGAAAGCTAGCGGGTCTTGACCAGGACGTTGAGGGGAATTGATCGGGACTGGTGGCGTCAATCGGGGTGGTCGGAAATGGTGGCGGGGTGGTGGTTTCTCGTTCGGTGAACAATAACGGGGGAGAGGGAGGTCGCGCGCAAAGAGAGAGAGAATCGGGAGAGAGAGAGAGAGAGAGAGAGAGAGAGAGAGAGAGAGAGAGAGAGAGAGAGAATGAGGTAGAGAATGAGGTAAATGAAAAAGATCAGATTTTTACTCTAACTCTTTTCGAAATAATTACAAGTTTGCCACTGAATTACTTTTGATCGCCAAATCTTCGTTCCGACTCCGATTCAAGCCTACCTCATGTCTACGAATTCGTCTCAGTACAACCTACTCAAAAATACGAGTCGTGATCCCAAAATCTTTCCAGATAAGAAAATGACCAATTTACCCCTACTCCAAGGGTAAATTCGTAATTTCACTTTAAATAAATTAAAATAGGAATTAAATTTGGAGTCGGGGTGTTACAGTTACTGTCATTATTCATAATATCAACTCCCTTCTACAATTAATGGAGTAGATCCTCACAGCATTTCTAAATATCTTGGCAGTTGCAAACTTTAAACCTATTTTGAAACTTGGGTTTGCCGTATCAATTTCAGGTATGAAATCTTCACCTTTTGGCATTCTATTCTTCTTTCTTCTTAGTTCACCTACTGCTTAATCGTCACTTGAAGAGCTATTTGGGCAGGTAAGTGTAGGTGACTCTTCTCCATTTTCTGACTCATCATTTTCCTCTGCATTAGGATCATTGTCAGTACAACTATGATCCACATAACTTTCAAACCACTTATCATCCTTCTTCAATATGTCAATCTCTTCATCACTCTATGCATAGTCACTGTCTTCAATGTCTAGATCACTGCTATCATCATTCTCAAAACAAGAATATTTTGGATCACTGCTATCATTCTCCACTTGGCTTGAAGTTAGGCTCACTACTTTCAAGTACAAAACTATCTATTGCTTTTAGGTACCATGCTCATACAAGCTAAAAACGTACTATCTGATACTATTTGAATGAGTCTACCAGTTCCAAAATCTTCACCATAAAAACTCACATCATACCCATAGTCATATCCCAAATCTTTAGCCATTCCAAATAGCTCTAACATGTACATATAGTCAACCTCACAATAATCAAACCAACTGACTTCACCACCCAAATAAGACCATTCACTGTCACTTCTATTTTTAACTAGTTTACCTCAATGAAAAAACTTAAATGTAACAACCTCGTCAGCATTTTTATCTGTGTAGAAGGAAGATTCACTTAACAAATTGACAAAGGTAACAAAGACAAAACAAGGACAATACAAGGAACACACAAGGACCACACAATGACCAATTGAGGACCACACCAGGACTAGCACAGAGTAAAAAAGTATACGAAAAAACAAACAAAAAACTCCAGCAACACATAAGAACCAGACAAGGAACACACAATGACCACACTAGGACAAGCACAGAGTCAAAAAGTATACAAAAAAACAAAAAAAACTCCAACAACAGTTCAACGCACATGCCAAAATCAAGAAAATCGAGTGAGAATGTGTAATAACCCAAAACAAAAATTCTTATTTAATTAGTAATTTATTTGGAGAAAAGATAATTTTGCCATCGGAATATTTTATTAAGAAAAAGGTGACTTTTTTATCGAGAAGGAATTTGACAATTTCACTTATACCGTTGCATAGAGCACGGTGAAATGAGTTCATAGACACGTAGTGGGCCCGAATCGGAGTTGTAACGAGAAAGTTATGATCAAAAGAGTCTCAGTGGCACAACCGTAAATATTTCGAAGTTGGAATTATAAAAACCTGCTCAGCTATCTCTCTCTCTCTCCTCGCACCGACCTCCCTCCCTCTCCGCCCCTCCTCCTTCTTCAGCTCGTATCTCCGGCCATTGACCACGGCTGTGGGCGAGGCCGGTACCAAAACTACCGGGAAGACGTCCTCTTCCTTCCCCGCTGGCAAAGTGACCTGCGCTGGCCGGAAATCGCGCCGGAACTGACGATGCTCACCGGATCTTCAAGTCACTCGTTCTCCCTCAATTCTTCTCCAAATTTGTCGAGTAAGGTATGGATTCCTACCTATTTTCCATGCTCTAGCTGATGGTTGGATGGGTTTGCATCAATTTTGCTCGTAGATAACCTAGTTTTCGAATTGAAGTTTTAGCCGATTTTCGGCCTCCTTTTTCGGCCACTTCCGGCCACTTTTTGGGGTAGGTCCAAGAACAAAAGTGGCTCCAAATATGGTGTTTTACCTAGGGTAGGAGTTTGGAGCTGTGGTTTGAAGTTTTTCCGGCGAGCCAAAATCGCATTAGACACCCATCGCTGCCTGCGTGCGCTGGGGCGCGTGGGTGAGGATAGTGCAGTGGCACTGCATCTCGTTGCGGTCTTTATGTTGTCACGAGCGCGTAGGATTTTGCGGATCTCAATTTGGATTCCGTTTGGGCCCTGAACGGATTTTCCATATTGTGCGATTTCCGGATTCAATACTGCTGAACCGTTGGATCGCGCTCAATTTCGGATATGTTGTCCCAAATAATTTTAGAATCGTGTAGGATTCAACGGATTGTGAATCGGAGTCCCGGATACTCCGAAATCGCGAACCCTGGGATTCGGATTTGGAAATTTTATGATTTCACGATCGGGGACAATCCGATTGTCAGGTTCATACCAAACTTGCAGGATATGGTTCCCTAAATGTGAGGAACTTAAAGGAACTCTCAGATTGGTCATTGGAGGTCGTGGACCCCACGGGGTTCTGTATCGACCAATGTGGAAGTTTATCGCTTAGTAAAGTCTCGAGTCTTTTCAGACGATTTTAAACATCTGAAATGCCTAAGTGGGTAGAAAAAGAATTTTAAAGTTAGTGCACGCACTTCTAGAAGTCGGGGGTCAGGGTTTTACTTAAAAACTTGTACCGAGCAGATTTATTAATTAAATATTCATGATGGTTTACCCAGGCACCCGGGACCAGCAGGCCCGCAGGAGAGACCTTCAGGAGGTCTAGCTAGCTCGGACCAGGAGTGAGTGGACTTTTCATTTCTAAATGATTTTTTTAAATAAATTGCATTATTTGATCTTGAATAAGTATTATTCATTGTGATTTTCTAGCATGTCTGTGAAATTAAATATCTTATTTATACATTGCTTAGCTGAGTGTGCCAAAGTGATATAAAAAGCAGAGTTTAAGAATTGTACCAGAGAAAATAGCAGTTTAATTTCAGATTATCTGAAATACAGTTATTTAGCAGACTTTTCTAAGATATTATATTTAAACCACCATGTACCCAACTATGGTGATTGCCCTCAGTTATACGGATGTCTACGGACATCCAGTTACCCTCAGTTTGTCAGTGCACTTGACATTTGCCTCACGAGTTTCGGGGGACGCTAGGACCGTGAGTGCCAGGATTTGCGGCTCGGATTGACTTGGTGTCCCAAGACCTGCCAGGATTTGTGGCTCGGATTGACTTGGTGTCCCGAGACCTGCCAGGATTTGCGGCTCGAATTGACTTGGTGTCCCAAGACCTGCCAGGATTTGCGGCTCAAGTTGACTTTGTGTCACCGAGACCTGCCAGGATTGCGGATCAGGCTGACTACGGTCCTCTGAATCCTGCCAGTTGCAGCTTGGGTTGACTGTGTGTCACCGAGACCTGCCAGTGGATCAGTCTGACTATAGTCCCCTGTATCCTGCCAGTTTGTGGCTCGAATAGACTATGTGTCGCCGAGACCTGCCAAGGGAATTGATGGAATTACAGGGGTACATCCGAGTGGTAGTTTTGATTAATTGCAGTGCTTTGGTTCAAGTTTTGAGTACCTTGCTTTTATGCAGGTTTGATTTCAGTGTTTTTATGCAAGTTTGGATTTTAGTGCTTTCATGCAAGTTTTATTGCTCTTGAATACGATTACATATATTTATATAATTATGTAACTGCGTTGGTTTCAATATGCTTCAAAGGTAGTTTAGATATTTAGTCTTACTCAACTATATTTTTACAATGGGGGTTAGTATATTCTTAGATATTTTATGAACCTTTATTTTTGTCCACTCACATTTTCAAATATTTTGTGCCCCCAGGGTGTAGCGTGCACAAGACATCCACCACCGAGCCATCTCGCTTTCCTCGCCTCATTGTTACAAACGTGTTGGTTGGTAAAAAGGTTCATTTCTCTGTAAACTATTAGAATTGCTCTGATATATTGCCCTAGAGCGAGAATGGAACTTTTAGCATGTTTATTGAAGTGCTAGCAGTTGGTTGTGTAGATATTTTGCTCGTTCTGACAGATGAAAATTTTGGGATTGAGCAAATTACAGGGGAGACTCTGCCGAATTTTCGGCAGGAGTCAAGGTTGAAATTTCAATTAGAAGGGCAATTAGGTCAATTGTGCCGAACACTCGCCAAATGTCGGACACGCACAGGGTTCGACTCGAATTCCAAAGCGGAATTTGGTTCGGGTCCTGTCAGAATGGGTCCACTTACATATGAGTTGACAACCTCCAGATTCTCTAAGCGCCACCATCTTCGCACTTTCTAGCCTTAAAGTCTAACACCAAACAGTGACTTCTTCTCCAGATTCTCCCAAAATCGAACCCCACCTCAGATTTTCATAAACCCTAGCCCTCTTCTCCCAATTTTCCATTCTCACCCAATTTCTCCTTATTCTCCAATGTTAAGAATTGAAACAAAGCGGGGCCCAAAGTACGTAACGGAACGTCTATAATATTGACAAAATGGGTAACGTGAGACCGTTTTTAAAAATGTAAAGGGTATTTTAAGACGTTTCAAAGCACAAGTGGTAATCTAAAACAAGTTTGAAAGCACAGAGTCATATGCATAAATAAGCCTTCAATCCGTTTTGGACTTTTTGAATAATTGATTGCAATGTTTGAATTAAAATGCATGGGTTTTGGACCTTCCCCCGCCCAGCCGCCAAGCAAAATAGCAAAATATTATTTACTGATTAAATGAATATTGGACTGCAGCCGCACTCCGTCGTCATATGCTATGCTCATGCTGGGCCACGTAGCAGCATTGGCCGAGGCCACGGAGGAGGAGGTGGGCGTCTTTTTAATGATTTGAAGAAGGCCATAAAAAAAAAAAAAAAAATCTGATAACCAATTTAATGCTAGGTAGGGGTACAGCGAGCAACTGGGTACTATCAGTGTCACCGGTTCTCTAATCGGTGTCTCTGATAGTGTGGGTGATGGTGGGCTCATTATCGCATAACACATACAAGTTGTGGGGCATTGGCAATGGGCAATGGGCAATGGGCAATGGGCATTGGAATGTGTGGGTGTTGGTTTCATTTCTGTTGGGAGGAAGGAAGAAGCAAACTCAGCAGAGCAGGTAATCGATTTGTTTCATTGTGGTTCTGTGTGGTTTATGTCTTGTTTAAATTTCAAAATCAGAAGCCATTCATTTTAGTTTAATTGCAATTTGCTTTAATTTCGTGTATTTCATGTGGGTCTTTGAATTGAGCCATCTTCTTCTTCTGGGCATTGCATTGAAGCAGGGAAGGAGGTCTAGGGATTAGGGATTAGGGATTAATTAATCCCTCAACTCTTTGAACAAGGCTTTAAGGCTTTGATGATTTGACATCTATGTCACCATGTTGGTGTGCTCTAGAGAGGCTATAGGCGACATCCTAGTTTAATTCGAATCAGGAAATCAAACATAACAACTAATATTCTAGAAAGTCGAGAGGCTTGACATGATTAATTACGTTTCTGTGCAAGATCAGTCCTTCGGACTTTAGGATGATCAGTTACCTCTCATTGTCATACTACCCAATGATGGCCAAAATTACCTTAAATCACATGTGGAGGCTGCCCACATTGCACCTTGGTTGAAGGAATACATGGTGCATTCTGTGTCATTCTTGTGAAGATGCTTCGTCATCAAATTGCAGAAAATAATTTGATTCACGGTTGATTTTTTTAACATATAAATTTTACCAGAAACAAACTTTCATTGAAGGAAAAAGAAAGAGTACAGAAACAGAAAACAACGTGTCTTCCTGCCCATAAGACCTGACTAGAAATCTTTATGAAATTTAAAA